>NW_006399852.1:12754351-12756127 GCF_000299155.1 Elephantulus edwardii
AGGACACACTGACAAAGGAGATTAATCAGAACTGACTTTGACAAGCACTGTGGCAATTGGACAATTAAAACAGACATTCGGATGGCGGAGGAACAAGAACAAACTGGGGAGGAGGGTAGAGAGAATGGTGCAACAATGAATGAATGAAAATCCAAAATCTCTGTAAATGTTCATTAAAACTAACAAAATTTAATAATAAAAAAAATTAAAAAAAATACTTCTTGATAGTAAAAAGACTTTTCATGCTTAGATCATCATGGCTGATGTCAGATAGATCCAGGCTGAATGTAAATAATACTAGAAGAATGAGAACTGTGCATTATTGACTCTGCAAAGGCAATTGTTTGTGTGGGCTATGGAAAATTATGGCCAACATTGAGAAGAATGATAATCACAGAACACTTTATTGTGCTGCAGTGAAACCTATACCTAGGTTAAAAGGCTGTGAAAACAGATTTCATGGATTAATATTAGAAAAGGTGTGCATTAGTTGCATACTTTAACCATACCTATTTAATCTGTATGCTGAGATTATTTTGAGAAGCTGTACTCTATAAAGAAGAATGGATAGGCTAGGAAGAAGACTAATCAATATACTTTGTTATGCAGATGCCTGCTGAAAGTGAGAAAGATTAGAATCACTTGTCGCAGAAGATCAAAGATTACAGCCTTCAGTAGGAATTATATCTCAGAATTATAAGAATTATATAAAAAATCCTAGCCACGGGACTGACCTAATGATAGACAGAGAAAAGATTAAAGCTGTCAACAACTTCATCTTACTTGGATCCCCAGTCAATACACTTGGTACTAGCAGTCAATAGCTTCAATAGGCATGGCACTGTGAATGTCTGTAGTCAGGGACTTACCCAAGTTTTTGAGGAACAATGATATTTCGTTGGGAACTAAGTTCAGCTTGATTCAGGTCATGGTCTTTTCTGCTACTTGTCATGCATCTGAGACCTGGAGAATGATTAAGAATGACAGAAGAAGAATTGATACCTCTGAAATGTGGTACAATCAGGTGCTCCTTTCAGGTAAAGATGATGTTTTGTCTCACACATACTTTGGATATATTGCTCAGAGAGGTTATCATGTTTGGAAGGGTGGATGGAGGGAGGAAGAAAGAAAGACACTCTATCAAGTGGAATCACCACACAGTGACTACAGCAAGGGGCTTGAGGGGGTTTGAAGATTGTGAGGATGGAACAAGATAGGACAGGGTTCAGATCTGTTGTTCCGTAGGGTCCCTATGAGTCATACATGACAGCACCTAACAGCAACAGTAATTAGCAAGAAGAAATTGAAGAGTGAATCTAAATTATATATTAAGGTAATGAGACTTGTATGTAAGTATATGTGGTTGTTTTTGCTGTTGTTTTTGTTGTTATGTGCTGTCGTCAAGTCGTTTGCGACTGATAGCAACCCTATGTACAACAGCCCTAAACCCTGCTCTATGCTGTGCCAATTGCATTGCCTCTGACACACCCATCCCGAGTACCCCAGTCACTGAATCAATCCACCTCATAGAGGGTCTTCCTCTCCTGCACTGTCCGTCCAGCCTACCAAGCATGATATCCCTATCCAAGGACCTGTCCTTCGTTACAACATGTCCAAAATATGACAGACGAAGCCTCAGAATCCTTGTCTCCGAGACGCAGCCTAGTTTAACCCTTTCTAGGATGAATCTGTTTGTTTTCTTGGCAGTCCATGGTACATTCAATACTCTTCTCCAGCACCACAGCTCAAAGGCATCAATTCTCCTTCTATCCTCTC
>NW_006399852.1:12757630-12778886 GCF_000299155.1 Elephantulus edwardii
TGAAAACTAGGCCAGGAGCTGATTGTGGAACAGACCACCAACTACTCATGTGCAAGTTCAAGCTGAAGCTGAGGAAAATTAAACCAAATCCACAGGAGCCAAGATATACTTTGATTTCATCCCAACTGAATTTCAGAATCATCTCAGGAACAGGTTTGAGGCTTTGAACACTAATACGCGGAGACCAGATAAAGTTGTGGGAGGATGTCAAATATATCATTCAGGAAGAGTGCAAATGGTCATTACAAAGACAGAAGAGGAAGAAAAGACCAAAATGAATATCAGAATAAATTCTGAAGATTGTGCTGAAGCGTAGAGAAGCCAAAGCACAAGGAAGAATTCAAGATATTAAAGAGCTGAACAGAAGATTCCAAAAGGCAGCACGGAATGACAACACAAAATATTACAGTGAAATGTGCAAGGAGCTAGAGTCGGAAAATCAAAAGGGCCGAACTCGTTCAGCATTTCCTAAGCTCAGGGAACTGAAGAACAAAGTTAGACCTCGAGTTGCTATAATTAAGGATAATTTTGGCACAATATTAAATGATCCAGGAAGTATCAAGAGAAGATGGAAGGAATATACTGAGTCATTGTATCGAAAGGAATTGGCAGATACAGAAGAATTTAATGAAATTACATTTAAGCAAGAGCCTATGGTGATGAAGGAAGAAGTTCAAACTGCTTTGAAGGAAATATAAGTATATATTTTAATTTAAAAAAAATTAATTTGTATTTACCTGATGTGGGATTTTTGTCATCTAGAATATTCCAACTATTAGGGACACTACAGGATATAGGATTACCTAGGCTGTCATTTTATACAATAAAATTGAAAGAGGGGATTGAATCTTTCAGTCATCTGATGGGCATTTAAAAATTTCAGTAACTATCAAACCTTTTGCCATTAACTTCTTGCCATTGAGTAGTTTCCTGCTCCTAATGCCTTAAAATGGAAACCAGAAGCAGAAACTAATTATCTTTTTCACAAGGGGTCCATGACAGATTACAATTTCTGACTATACAATTAGCAGCCATATTCATTACATACTATGCTACCAGGGTTCCTTTGTCAACTAAAACAGAATTCTAAAATAAACAAACATATTGTTGTTATGTGCCATCAAGTTGACTGGAACACATTGTGATCTTGTGAATAATGACTCTGAACTCTATTCTATCCTGTGCCATCTTTATAATCTCTAATATGTTTGAGCTCACTGTTACAGATACTGTGTCAATCCGTCTTGAAGGTGTTCCTCTCCCTCATTGACCTTTTACCTTTGCAAGTATGATGTTCTTCAAGGACTGACCCCCCGCCCCCAAATATATTAGTGTAACTTTTTTTTAACATTTTCTTCAAAACATGTATCCTTTCTGCCCTAGATTACTTTTCCCTCTTTGAATTTTGATTAGTTAACTAAAAATAAACATAAACATTGTTGCACATAAAACCCTTAGGAAAAAAGTTATTTCCTGTATTTGAGTTTATAGATTGAGTTTGAAATTTACATTTTCAATTAAAACACACAGAGAGATAGAGGGAGAGGGATAGAAGACAGGGAGAGAGGGAGAGAAAGGGAGAAAGAGAGAGAGGAGAGGAGAGGAGAGGGAGGGAGAAAGAGGGAGGGAGAGAGGGAAAAGGAGGGGGAAAGGGAGAATGAAGATGAAGATGAAGATGAAAGGTTGAGGGAGTGGAAAGGAGGGAGGGAGAGGAAGGAGGGTGGCATAAGGGGAAGGGGAGGGAGAGGGTAGGAGGAAGTAAAGGAGGAAGATGTGAGGGAAAGGGGGGAGTAAAAGAGAGAGAGAGAGCACTCCTTTCCTAATTTTGAACCATACAGTGTCTCATTGCTTTGTTCTGAGGCCTGCTTCTAGAACTAGTATAGATTTATAGATTTCACGTGAGCACAATCAAGTGGAGTTTTTCTGGTGGCCTAATGGTAAGAACCTACATGTCAAATCTCAAACGCACATGGTTCAAAGTGGTCCAAATAGACCAGCTGCTCCATGTGACCTCATGGCATTCAGCAACTATATATGTGTTTGTGTCTGTATGTATATATGTATGTATGTATGTATGTGTGCGTGTGTGTTTGTGTGTGTGTGTATATATATATATATATATATATATATATATATACATAGTTATAAAGCGACTTCAGAACTTTAGTTTATAGGGTTGCTATGAGTTGTGCTCGATGCAATGGCAATCAACAACGATATCTATACACACACATATACATATATACACACACACACACGCACAGGAATACTTTTCCTTTTTCACATGAATATTGTTTGTTGTTACGCGTCATCAGGTTGCTTGAAACTCATAGTACCCTATGTACAAGAGCTCTGAACTCTGCTTTATCCAGTGCCAACCATGTTGTCACTGACACACTTATCCCCATTACCACAGTCACTGAGCCAGTCCATCTCACTGAGGATCTTCCTCTCGTGTTATCCCTCCACCCAACCAAGAATGATGTCCCTCTCCAAGGACTGGTCTCTCCTTGCAACATGCCCAAATTACGTCAGACAAAGAAAGCTTCAGAATCCTTGCCTCCAAGGAGCAGCCTAGTTTCACCTGCTTATCATGAATCGATTTGTTATCCTAGAGAGTCCATGGTATTTCAATACTCTTCTCCATCACCACAGCTCAAAGGCATCAATTCTTCTTCTATCATACCTAGTCACTGTCCAGTTTTTTGACACCTAGAAGGTAATTGTGAAAACTACGGCCTGAATCATCCACACCTTAAGCTCCAGACTGACATCATTGCTCTTCTGTACTTTGGAGAGGTCCTTGACAGCAGACTTTCCCAATTCAATTTTTCTTTTATTTCCTGGCTATTGGTACTAAGAGTGTTGATTGTGATGTCAAGCAAACTAAAGCAGTTAACAATCTCTTCACTGTCTATAATGATCCTGCTTATCAACCCAGTGATGAGAATTTTTGTTTTCTTGATGTTGAAATTCAATCCATATTGAAGGCTATAGTCATTGAGCTTCTGCAGCAAGTATCCCAGGTCCTCCTCAGTTTCAGCAAGCAGGGTTGTGTTATCGGCATAACGCAGACTGTTGATTCTTCTTCCAATCCTGATGCCACATTTATCCTGTTAGAGCTCAGCCTCCTGGGTGATATGTTCTGCACGTAGATTGAAAAGGGATGGAGATAGGTCACATTCTTGGCGTACACCCTTCCCAATATTGAACCATGCAGTGTTACCTTGCTCTGTTCTGACGACTGTCTCCTGGTCCAAGTATAGTTTTCACATAAGCACAAACAAATGATCTGAGATTCCCATTCTTCTCAGAATTAGCCACAGTTGTGATCCACACAGTCAAATGCTTTTGCAAAGTCAGTGAAACAGAGCTATTCCTCTACTACTCTCTGTCTTCAGTTAAGATCCATCTAACACTACATATAATATCCCTAGTCCCATGGCCTCTTCTAAACCCAATCTGCACTTCTGGAAGTTCTCTGTTAATGTGCTGTTCCAATTGTTTTTGGATCATTTTCAACAGAATCCTGCTTGCATGTGATATTAATGATATTTTTCAATAATTTCTGAACTCTGTTGGATCACTTTTCTTTGGAATGGAATATGGACTTTACTCCATTCAGTTGACCAGGTGGTCCTCCAGATATCTTTGCACAATATGGTGAATGCATCCATTGCAGCACCTGTTTGTTGAAATATGTCAATCTGTATGCCATTCATTACTGGGGCCTTATTTTTTTCTAATTCTTTCAGAGCAGCTTGAATGGCTTCCTTCATCACCACATGTTCTTGTTCATATGTTTTTTCATTAAATTCTTCTGTATCCACAAATTCTTTTTGGTACAATGACTCTGTATAATCTTTCCATCTTCTTTTAATGCTTCCTGGATCATTTAATGTTCTGCCCAAAGTATCCTTAAATATTTTACCCAAGGCTTGAATTTGTTCTTCAGTTCCTTCAACTTAAGAAACACTGAGTGAATTTGGCCTTTTTGCTTTTCTGACTCCAGCTCTTTGTGCATTTCACTATAATATTTCATTTTGTCTTCCTATGCTGCCCTTTGGAATCTTCTGTTCAGCTCCTTAATTTCTTCCCTTTGCTTTGGCTTCATGGCACTCTAGTGTAATATATAGAGTCTCTTTTGACATCTTAGTCTTTTTTTCCTCCTCTGTCTTTGTAATGACCTTTTTGCCTTCTTCATGGATGATATTCTTTATATCCTCCCACAGCTCATCTGTTCTTCCCTCATGAATGTTCAAGGCCTCAAAGGTGTTCCTGAGATGGTATTACAATTCAAGTGGGATAGACTCAAGGTCAAATTTTGGTTTCTGTGGATTTAATGTTCCTCAGCTTCACCTGGCCTTGTTTTCACAGCTGATACTGAGTTTCTACAGCAATTCTTTTCACAGATGTAATTGATCTGATTTTATGCATGCCATCAGTTGAAATCTATTTGTACAGCCCATGTTTATGTTTCTTATAAAAATATTTGCAATAAATAAATCATTGATTGTACAGAATTCTATCATTCTATTTCCAACTTCATTTCTATCATCAAGTCCTATATATATCAAAACAAGTTTTATTTAATTTATTTTTATATGTATGAACAAGAATATTCCCTCTGACAGGCTTGCTTATCTTCTATAGTATTTGTTTTAATGACTTGTTTGTAAATACCAGTTGATCATTTTAAATATAAGTAGTTTTCTTATTGTTAAATTAAATACTTCTTTTCTACTTTGAATACTAATACTGTATCAGATAGCTCTGGTAACATAGTGGGTTAAATGCTGTTCTGTTAACTAAAAAGTCGGTAGTTGAAATAAACAAGCTACTCTACAGGAGAAAGATGAAATAGTATTCTACAGTAAATATTTGTAGACTCAAATCTGAAGAATAGTCCCTGTGTGAGATTCTACTTGACATTTATAAGTTGGTTTGTTGGTCAGCATTACTTTATCAGAATGTGATTTAATAGTATTTCCTCCTGTCTGTTGCATTTCTCTAAATAGATATTGTGAGAGATTAGAATTCAATTTTAACAAAATTTATATTATCAGGTGTTTTGGGTTCCTCCCACCACTTTCAAGTATTGTGTTATTGTTATTTTATGTGATATTTGTCACCAAACGCAAGATCACTAAATTTTTTTCTACTTACTTTTAAAATTTAATTTATGATGTCCAGTCTGAGCTAACTGTTAAGAAAGGTATACAGTATATATTTAAATGAATTCTCAAACATTTGACTGTTCAGAATCATTTGGACATGCAACTGTCAGGAATAACTTCCTAAAAAGACTTCTTTTTTTCCCATTGGATTATCTATGCTTTTTGGTCAGTTGACTCGATTGTGTGACTCCATATTTTTCTTCATCTAGTCTATTAAACTCTATGTCTGTTATAATACTATAGCTTCTTGATAGCCTGTACTTTGTTTGAAATGAAATAGAGGACCTTTCCCTTCAAATTCACCATTGTTTTGCTATGCTAGGGCTTTAGTCATCTCATATAAATTTTATAACAATCTGTTGGTATCTACAATGTAGTTTATTGGGCTTTGGATTAAAAATACAATTTTTGATTGAATCTAGACTGTAATAGCAAGAATTGGTATGTTAATCATACTTATTTTCTAATCGTTGACTATGTCTCCACTTACTTAGATCTTTTATTTACATTGTTCAATTGACAGTTTTGCACATATAATTATTTCAGGTATATTGATTCTCACTTTGAAAATTCAAGATTTTATTTTAGTTTGTATAAAGAAAAGTAATTGACTTTATATATTAGTCTTATATCCTTCACTATTTCTATAGAATTTATCATTCTACAACATTTTGTGGTTGCCAGCTATTAAGGAATTTCTACATAGGCTGTTATTTTATTTGTAAACACAGTTTATTCCTTCTCAATTAATGTACTTTCATTTTCTATTATAATATATAGAACTTCAAGTACAATAAAAAGCATAAGTGGTGATAAAGAAGGAAGTTTTGGTAACATAAGACATTGTGATGCTAATCCCTTAACCTCTTTGTTAAAATCCATTAGCAACTCCACTGGAGAGAGATAAGCAAGTAATTGTCTCCTAAGCTCTTTACATCCTGGATACTTTCTCCAGAAGGTCTGCTATGAATAGGGTATATCTCTATAGTATTGAATTTGTGGTTTTTGTCAGAAAGGAAATTTTGTTCTATTTCTCAGTCTTTAGTAGAAAATACCTGATTTCTCACTATTACATATGATCTTGGCTATAGGCTTTTGTAGATGTTCTACACTCAGTTGAGAAATACTTACTCAATTTTTAGTTTAATGAAAATTTTTAAATCCTGAATTAGTGTTGAATTTTCTCAAATTAAATGGATAAGATTCAATAATGTTTCTTAAGTCTCATGGGATGAATTGTATTACTTGACCAACCCTTACTACAAATTTTAATCAGTAACTTATTTTTAAAATACAGTTTTACAAGAATGAAATCACCTACCACTGTTTATATATTGCTTAAAGAAGTTTTTATAAAAGTTAAGCAGTTGTGACAGAAGTTACATGACCTATAAAACTTAATTTTTTTTTTTTTTACATTCTTGTCCTTTAAAGGAGAAATTTGCCAACTCTTTAGAGATTGGACAAAATTTAAATATAATTTTCTTACATGTGAAGGATACCTAGAGATACCATTTTGATGGAATACACACAAATATCAGGTACCTAGCTTTCTCCTATTAGGCTTTGATACAATTGTGATATTTACTATCAAAGTTACTTCACATTCCAAGAGGATTGCTAGAATAATTATGACAGTATTCCAAAACTGTTTTCCAAACTTTGTTGCTGTTTGAGTGAAATTTAGTCAGGCATTACTTTGAGTGGTCTTATAAACAAGAAAATAAAACACTGCCATGTTTTAGGTCATCACACAATTGCTGGTATGTCTGAGTCAATTTCTGCAGTTCTGTATCGATACAGGTATACAAGGGTGTCTTCCTTTTCATTGACTATCCACTTTACCAAGAAGGGTATCTATTGCCATGGACTGACTCTTCCTAATAACATCTCCAAATTATGTAGGATGAATCTCATTATCCAGTCTTCTAAGGGACATTCTAGCTTTATTCATTCTCACAATGATTTGTTCATTCCTCCAGGAGACTATGAAACACAGACTTCCTGTGTTTTGAAGAATATACATTGAAAAATGTGCTTTTAAGCTAAATTGTAAATCTAAGTGTAGGTTCACAATTTTTTTAATTTAAATTTAGTACAGTCCAAGAAAAGGCATAAAGACTTTAAAATGATTTTAAATTATATTAAAGCAAGATGATGGAGCTGAAGAATCTGTTGCAAGTAGAGAGTTAGTAAAAACTTTTAAAGTTAAGGCAAGTTTGCATAATGTTACTGGGAATGTCTACTGCTCAAATGTCAGTTTGTATTATTGTGGTGGATTGCTTATTAGTACAATGCTGGAGGCTATTCCATTGGTCATTCAAATGTCAACAAGGTCATAACTGATGCACAGGTTTCAAAGAAGATTAAAATTATACTGAGTGAAGTGGCGTACACTTCCTTTTTTAATATCAGAGTACATAAGTACAAAAGAACAACATAGTTTCAGGTCCTGTGCTTTCTCAATATTGGGTTTGACAACATTGTTATAGCCATCATGTAAATTCATATCATCGTTTTCCCCCCTCTCTTTCTAGATCTTCTACGTTACTCAGAATAAATTTATATACAAATGTGTATAAATTTATGAGATCTGGTGAAATCTGGTAGCCCGGTGGCAAACTGCTGAGCTGCAATGCCAAAGGTATATGTTTCAAATCTTTCAGGTGCTCCATAGTAGAATGATAAGTAATCTCTTTCCATGCAATTAACTGCCCCTGAAAACCTACTAGAAGGGTCAGCTGTGGGTTAGTTTCAACTCTATGGTACACAACAACAGTATATGTATGGAATCATATATCTCCTCTACATTTGCAATGAGTTTTTCCTCTCTTCATGGATGATACCCTTGATGTCATCTCACATCTCATCTGGTCTCTGCTCATTGGTGTTCAATGCTTCAAACCTATTCTAAAGATGATTTTCAAATTCAGGTGGAAGATATTAAAAATAGTATTTTTATTCTTCTACATTCATTTAAACTTCCTTCAGCCTAAATTTGAACTGCCACATGAGTAATTGATGGTCAGACCCAAAGTCTACCCCAGTACTAGTTTTGACTGTTGCTATTGAACATCTCTAGTGATTCCTTCTACCCGTGAGTCAGTCTAATTCCTATGGAGTCCATCAGGTGACGCACATGTGTAAAGCTGCAATTTGTGGGTTTTTTTTAAAAAGGTATTTGCAATGAATAAATCATTGAAAACACAAAATCCGATGATTCTATTTTAATTTCTGTAACCTAGTCCATACTTTCCAACTACTATTCCTTCTTCATTATTTCCAAAGGTTGTATTCCAGTAACCAAATAGCATGTTTTGTCAATTTCAGAATGCAATATTTTGTAAAAATTTTTAATTTTCTCCTCTTTGGATTTAACTACAGGAGTGTATATTTCAATAATTGTATTAACACAAACTTGCTTGCTGAAAGTCAGGAGGATTTGAAGCACTTATTGTAGAAGAATACAGTCTTCGATACAGATTACATCTCAACATCAAGACAACAAAAATACATACCACTGGAATAAGCAACATCATGATAGATGGAGAAAAGACTGAAATTGTCAACACAGTTGGTACCAGCAGTCAGGAAATCAGGAGACATATTGTACTAGGAAAGTCTATAATCAGGTACCTCTCCAAATTATTGATGAGCAATGATGTCAGCGTGAGGATTAAGTTAATCTGATCCAGGCCATAGTCTTTCTGATCACTTGTTATGCATCTGAGAGATAATGAATAAGGATGACAGAAGAAAGCTTACTTTGATCTGTGATGTTGGAGAACAGTAATGAACATTCTCTGGATTGCCAATAGAACAAACAAATATGTCTTGGAGAGAGTGCAGAGTTTTCCTTGGAGGCAAAGATGATAAAGCTTCACCTTATATACTTTGGGCATGTTCCTAGGAGAGAGACATCACGCTTGGAAAGGCAAAGGGTCAGCAAAGGAGAGGAAGATCTTCAAACAGGTGAATTGACATAGTGACTGCTGCAACAGGCTTTGGTGTGTCAGAAAGAGAGGATGACACAAAATAGGACAGGGTTCAGATCTGTTGTCCATAGGATTGTTATGTATCACACTTGACTTGATGGCACCTAAAAACAGTAAGTAAGAAAATAATTATATAGATATACATACATATCTCAAATAAATAATTCATGAAGCTGGACTTTATGAGTAAGAATGTGGCATCAAGTTTGGAGGAAGACTTATTAACTACCTACATTATGCATGTGACACAACCTTACTCTGGAAACTGAGGAAGACCTGAAGCATGTGGTGTAGAAGGTCAAGGACTGCAGTTTCCAGTATGGATTTAAGCTCAACATCAAGAAGACAAAGATTGTCACCACTTGGCCAATTGGCAGCCATAATAGATGGAGAAGAAATTGAAGTTGTTAACAATTCCAGATTGCTTAGCTCCACAATCAGCATTCTTGTTATCAGCAGTCAAGATATTAAAAGACGGATTGCTCTGGGAAAGCTGCTGCCAAAGACCTCTCAAAAGTGCTGAAAAACAATGATGTCAGTCTGGAGATTAAAGTATGCCTGATTCAGGCCATGACCTTTGAAATTACTTGCTGTGCATCAGAGAGCTAGACAATGACCAAAGATGACAGAACTGATGCCTTTGAGTTGTTGTGCTAGAGAAGAGTATTGGATATACCATGGACTGTCAAGTGAACAAACAGGTTTGTCCTGAAGAGGGTGAAACCAGGCTACTCTTTGGAGGCAATGATTTTAAAGCTCCATCCCACATACTTTGGGCATGTGGCCAGAAGGGACCAGTTCCTGGATAAGTACATCATGTTTGGAAGAGTGACTGGACAGTGTAGGAGATAAAGACTCTGGATGAGAGGGAATGACACACTAACTGGGATAAGAGGATTAAGTGTTTCAGAGATGGTGAAAAACAAAACAAAACATAAATCAAAAACCAACAAAAAACCCCAAACAACAAAACACAAAAACTAGCTCAAGGTAGAGCAGAGTTCAGAGCTATTGTACATTAGGTTGCTGTGAGGCACAGATGACTCTATTGGGATATCTATTTCTCTCTCTCTCTCTCCTATTTACCCTTACTTATTTATTATCCAGATTCCACCATATACATGTAAGATGATTGGAAAAAATATGGATCATTGTCAGATACACCTTAGTCCTCAAGGAGAAGTCTCTGGTACTTAACACTTCAAAGAGATCTTTAGCAGTAAATTTGCCAATTTTAATACAGCGCCTTATTTTTTTCACTCCTGCTTACATGGGACTTGTTTATTGAACCAAACAATTGGCAGTTGCCCTGTTCTGACTGATATTGAGCTCATTCACTGGATCTTTCTGTAGACGTACTTGACTTGATTTGTGTATAGTTAGTCTTATGAGACCATGTGTATAGTTAACATTTATGATGTTTAAAATTTTTTTTATATTTTTCATTAGTATTGACACATGTTGTTGTTGTATGCCATTGAGTCGCTTGTGACTCATAGCGAGCCTATGTACAAGAGCCCTAAACCCTGCTCTATCCTGTGCCAATATCATTGTCCCTGGCACACCTACCCCCATTGCCCGAGTGACTAAATCAATCCATTGCATAGAGGTTCTTCCTCTTCTGCACTGTCCCTCAACCCTCCTAAGCATGAGGTCTCCAAGAACCAGTCCCTCCTTGTAATATGTCCAAAGTATGTCAGACAAAGTTTCAGTATCTTTGTCTCTACGATGAACCTGTTTGTTCTCTTAACACTCCATACATTTGAATAATAGCTATAAGAAGTATAGTTTCTGATAGAATAGGGTTTTTGATATTACTAACAGCCGTAAAATCATGATATATTTTAAATTTCCTTTTGACTAAGGATATTATATAATTCCTCTTTAATTTGTTGCTCTAGGTATTGTTGTTGAGTACCACTGAGTCAGAACAAACTCATGGAGGACATTCCAGCTGATTTTCGGAAACAGCTTGTGGATTTGAACTATATTCCTATGCATTATTAGTGCACTTCTTAACTACTACACCATCAGAACTCTCTCGAGGTATAGTAAACTCTAATAATGTCCAATTCAAAATGGCTACTGTTATCAGAAAGCTGGATTTTTACCAGAAATGATAGAAGGAGAATTGACACCTTTGAGCTGTGGTGCTGGAGAAGAGTACTGAATATACCATGGACAGCTAGAAGAACAAACAGGTTCATCCTGGAGAGGGTGAAACCAGGCTGCTCCTTGGAGGCAAAGATTCTGAAGCTCTTTTCAACATAATTTGGGCATGTTGCAAGGAGGAAACAGTCCTTGGAGAGGGATAACATACTTGGGAGAGCAGAGGGACAATGCAAGAGAGGAAGACCCTTGATGAAATGGATTGACTCAATGACTAGGGTAGTGGGGGTAGGTGTGCCAGAGACAGTAAGGTTAGCTCAGCATAGAGCAAGGTTCTGAGCTGCTATATACAGGGTCAATATGAGTTGCATTGCAAGCGACTCAATGGCACATAACAACATCAACAACTTATTTTAATTTATTAATCCCTCGGATATCAATCTTTTATTGATAATTTAATTTTAAAATGTACACTTTTCTCATTTTCATGCTTTATATGTTTGTTGTTGTTATGTGCCGTCGAGTCGTTTCCGACTCATAGCGACCCTATGCACAACAGCCCGAAACCCTGCTCTATCCTGCGCCAACCGCACTGCCTCTGACACACCCATCCTGATTACCCCAGTCACCAAATCAATCCATCTCATAGAGGGTCTTCCCCTCCTGCGCTGTCCCTCCACCCTCCCAAACATGATGTCCCTCTCCAAGGACCCATCCCTCCTGGCAACATGTCCAAAGTATGTCAGACGAAGCCCCAGAATCCCTGCCTCCAAGGAGTAGCTTGGTTTAATCCTCTCTAAGATGAATCTGTTTGTTTTCCTGGCAGTCCATGGTACATTCAGTACTCTTCTCCAGCACCACAGCTCAAAAGCATCCACTCTCCTTCTGTCCTCCCTCGTCATTGCCCAACTCACTGATGCATAACAAGCGATTGCAAATACCATGGCCTGTATCAAGCGCACCTTAGTCTCCAGAGAGACACCGTTGCTCCTGAGTACTTTAGAGAGGTCCCTAACAGCAGACTTTCCCATCGCAATACACTTTTTGATTTCCTGACTGCTGGTGCCAAGAGTGTTGACTGTGGAGCCGAGCAAACTGAAGCTGTAAACAATCTCAATCTCTTCACTATCCATCCTGACGCTGCCAATTGGTCCAGTGGTGAGAATCTTTGTCTTCTTGACATTGAGCCTCAGTCTTTGTTAATAATGAATATTTTCTCAGCAAATAAAAGATCTGAAAATTAATTATATCCATAAAGTTGACTCTATTTTAAGGATGTATATTTTCATCAGTGGCCTTTTGAGAGTCTTTTAATCTGCTGCACTTATCTTTCAGAAATATATCAGACAATGATCTCTTATTATCAATAAATTTTCCACTGGCTAATAATATTTTCAAGTAGATCATCAGACTCATGTTCTTTGTCTGTCTTACCACATTCTATTGAAATCTTTGGTATCCTTGCTGGTTTTTTTTAAAAATACAAGTAGGTAATATATATTCCAACATCACAGCAATTTGCAAGGCACCACAGTAAGACAAATTGACAGATGAGTGTTGGAAGCTTAGAGTAGTTAGCTAATTTTTCGTGGTGATGCAATTATTTGGTGGCACATTTGAGATTCATATCCATATCAGTTTGACATTTAAGCCATTATCATATGATAAAGTCTATTTCTCTATAAAAGTAGGTAATTAAGAGTCACTCTCTCAAAATTAGACAACTAGAGCTAAATCAAGCCTCATGAGAGACACATGTCATGATTTCACTCTGTTCATGACACACTAAAAAGAGCAATTGAGTAAAGTGGAAATGTGTATCCTGTAGAAAGCCTTAGGGAAAAATAAACTGTCTTTAATCAGGTAATATTGACAAGGTAATACTCTCTACCCTATGTGGGTTCTATAATAGAAATAGAGAAACAGAGTTAATGGCTTTATATTGAACAAAAACGAAATTCTTGGTTTAATTCTGATCTACACAATGATGAAACTGATAATGTCCTAAACTGTGAAGTTTGAATGTCAATAGAACTATTTATTCCAAGTTACAGTTCTGTTTTATCACACTACATGTATGATTTTGTCATATTTAAGCATTCCTTTCAAGTCTTACAATATCTATCTTTAATGAGACCGCTATTATTATGTGCTATTGAGTCACCTACAACTTATAGTGACTCTATGTACAACAGCTCTGAAGTCTGCCCTGTCCTTAGCCAGTCTCATTGACTCAGATACATCTTCCACAATTGCCTAGTTACTCTGTCAATCCATCTCATCTGAAGTCTTCCTCTCCTGTGCTGTCCCTCCACCCTTCTGAGCATGATGTCCTTCTCCAAGTATCTCTGCCTTCTGGCCACAAGCCTAAAGTATGTGAAATAGAGCTCCAAAATCCTAGCCTCCAAAGAGAAACTTAATTTCACTCTCTCAAAACAGACCTATTTGTTTTCTTGGCAGTCCATGGTATGTTCAAGACTCTTCTCCAGTACCATAACACAAAGGCATCCGTTCTTCTGTCATCCTTAGTCATTGTCCAGAAGAGAAGAAATAGAAAGCCTCACAATAGTAGTAGAAGACTTTAACACATAGTCACAGCAAGGATAAGTCAACTCAAAAGAAACAATGATGTAGAAGATCTAAATCATATATTCAACTTTCTCAGCTTTATGGATGTATTCTGCATATTGTATCCTACTAAAACCCAATTTACTCTATACTCAAGCACACATGGTGCATTCTCCAGAATTAATAACTTATTAAGGTACAAATTAAGCCTCAACAAACTTAAACTCATTGAAATTATGCAAGTATCTTCTCAGGCTACAAAGTCATAAAACTAGAAATTAACCACAAGAAGATAAAGCTTAGGGGAGCTCTGGTGGCCTAGTGGCAAGGAGCTGCAACTACAATCCCAGTGGCTCACGGTTCGAATCCACCAGATGCTCTGCCGGGAAAAGGAGGGACAATCTCCTCCTGCACCAGTCAGATCTGATTTGACGGTACACTCACACACACACACACACACACACACACACACACACACACACAAAAGATAAAGCTTATGAAACTACTAATATGGAAGCTGAATAACACCATGCTAGAACACGATTGGATTATAGAAAAAAATAAAGAGTGAAATAAAAAGCTCCTCAAAACAAATGATAATGAAAATACCACATACCCAAACTAGGCTACAGCTAGGGTAGTTCTGAGGAGGCAGTTTATAGCAACATGTAAACATAAAAACAAAGAAAAAGACAAAATTAATGATCTAACTCAGCATGTTTATCATATAGAGAAAGAACAATAATCTAGAAGAAGGGAAATTATAAGAACAAGAGCTGAAATCAATGAGATAAAAAAGAAACAAAAAAACAATTGAAACCGTCAACAACACAAGGAGTTGGGTTTTTTGCAATGGTCAATAAAATTGACAAACTATTGGCAAACTTAACAAAAGAGAAAATGAGAAGACACAAATAAGAAATGATAGAGGTGAAATTACAACAGAACTAGATGAAAATAAATCTATAATATTGAACTATTAGGAAAAGCTGTATTCTGATAAATTTTAAAACCTAGAGGAAATGGACAAATTCTTTAAAACTTATGCCCTATACAGATTGATACTTCAGAAAAACATAGAATACTTGAACATACCTGCCAACACAAAGAAATTGAGCCAAACATACAAAAATATTCCCCCTCAAAAAATAGCCTTAAAGAAGGAACAATCTCAGAAACATTCTATGAAATAAGCATAATCTTCACACCCAAGCCAGGCAAAGATATTACCAAAACAAAAAACTACAGACAAATATTATCCATGAACACATATGCAAAAATCTTTAACAAAATCCTGGCCAATATAATTAATCAACACACCAAAAATAATTTATATAAAGAAATTCATCAAGACCAAGTAGGATTCATAACAGATATGCAAGGATGGTTCAACATAAGAAAAACAATTAATATAATTCACCACATTATCAAAGCAAATGTCAAGAATCCTATGATACTAGCAATTTATGCAGAAAAGGAATTTGCCAAAATCCAACACCCTTTTCTAATTAAAATATTCAGCCAGATAGGAATAGAAGATAATATAGTAAAACATAGTAAAAAGCATATATGTGAAACCAAGAGCTAATATGATTCTCAGTGGAGAAAGACTAAAAGCATTATTCTTGTGAAGAGAGACTAGACAAGCATGCACTCTTTCAGAACTTCTATTCAATATAGCATTGGAAGTGCTTGTTAGGACAATACAACAAAAGAAGGAGATTAAAGGCATCCAGATTGGCAAAGAGTTGGTTACACAATCACTATATGCAAATGGTGTGATAGTGTACACAGAAAATCCCAAGGTTTCAACAAAAACACTGTTAGAGCTAGTGGATCAATTTAATAGGATGGCAGGTTAAAAAATAAATATAAAAAAATGAGTGGAATTCCTCTACAGTAACAAAGAAAACTCAGAGAAGGAAACTAGAAAGCAATACTATTTACAACAGCCAACCAAAATTTGAGATACTTGAGCATGAATCTAACTAGAAACACAAAAGACCTGTGCAAAAATAACTACAGAACATTTCTGTGAGATACAATAAAAGACCTAAAAAAAAAGGAAAAAAATGTTCCCTGTTCATGGATAGATAGACTCAATACTATGAAAATGACAATCCTACCAAAAGCAATCTACATGTTCAACACAATCCAAACAGAGATACAAAATGCATTTTACAAGGAAATCAAAAAGAAAATTTTCAAGTTTATTTGGAAAGAAAAGAGACCTCAAATAAGCAAAGTATGTCTGAAAAACAAAAATAAAGTGGAAATTCTAGAACTGCCTGATCTCAAAACTTAGTACACAGTGGTAGTAGCCAAAACATCACGGTACTATAAGAATGGCAGGTGCATAAACCAATGAAACAGAATAGAGAACCCAGAAACGGATCTCTCCAAGAAAGTTCAACTGATATTTGACAAGGAAATAAAACTTACCGAATGACAACATCTTCCGTAAATGGTGCTTACAAAACTGGACTGCTACTTGAAGAAAGCTGAAACAGGATCCACATCTCCCACCATACACAAAACTCAACTTAAGATGGTGCAGAGACCTGGGAGTAAAGCCAAAACCTGTAAAATTTATGACTCAAATTGGAACCAAGCTTAGAAGGCCTAGTTTATATATAAAGAGTATAAAGAGACTGCCAAATGCACTAAGAAATGCACAGTCTGGAGAAAATGAAATTGAATGGGATTTTCTAAAGATGAAATCCATGCGCTCATCAAAAACTTTTTTCCATAGGGTGAAAAAAAAAACAAAAAACGAACGACTGGAGACAAACATTTGGTAACACTATCTCAGACAAGAGGATGTCAGTTGAGGAATTAAGGTGCACCTGATCCAGACCATAGTCTTTGCAGTTATTCACTATGCATTAGAGAACTGGACAATGACCAATGATGACAGAAGAATTATTGATGATTTTAAGTTGTGGTACAAGAGAAGAGTATTGAACATACCATGGACTGCTAAGAAAACTAAGAGGTCTGTCTTTGATAGGATGAAACTAAAGTGCTCCTTAGACACAAGGAATTTGAAGACTACATCTCACATACTTGGGCCACGTATCCAGGAGGGAACAGTCTTGGGAGAAGGATATCATGCAATAAAGGAACACCCTGGATGAGATAGATTGACACAATAATTGAGTTAATAAAAGTAGTGGTTTCAGAGATAGTGAGATGGGCTCAGAGTAGAGAAGGTCTCAGAACTATTGTGCATAGTGTCACTACAAGTCATATTCAACTCAGTGCTGCAGAACAACAACAAAGGAGCACCTAGAAGAAAAGGACTGATAGCCCAATTCCAAAATGGGCAAAGACATAGAAAAACTTTTCACAAAGGAAGATATTTGCATAGCCAACAGACAAGTGAAAAAATGCTCAAAGTCATTGATAATAAGAGAGATGAAACCACAATGAGATACCATTTAATGCCAGTAGCATTGGCAAAGTTTTGCAGGGCAGCAAAGAGTAATGTTGGAGAGGACGTGGGGAGATAGGAACTCTTATACATTTTTGGTGGGATTGTCAAGTGGTACAACTACTCTGGAAGGCAGTTTGCCATTTCCTCAAAAAGCTGAACATAAAAATTAGATATGACCCAGATATTCCACTAGTAGGAATATACCCCAAGGAAATTAGATCTGAGACACAGAGATTTGTACACCAATGTTTACAGCAGCCTTACTCACAGTCACAAGAACCTGGACACAGCCGAAATGTACAAACACAGCTGAATGGATTGAGAAGTTGTGGTACATTCACACAATAGAATACTATGCAGCACTTGGGAGCAATGATTTTGGATAATATTAAAAAACCTGGGAGAGACTGAAGGGCATTATGTTGCATGAACTAAGTCTCATAAGGACAAATCCTACATAAGACCATTATTATAAAAATGGAAGGATAAGTAGTTAAACATGTATGGGGGGCGTAATTGGGGAAGAAGTAGGAGCAGAGGGGTGAAGGTGGGTAGGGGCAAATGATCAGATTGCATATTTGCTGAATGGAGGGAGGGGATAAAGAAATAGGCGGGGACCTGAAAAGACAGGGTTATGATAGGCATAGTCTAATGGTGATTAGTTTTATAAAACATAATGCATGAGAATGGTTGCATGAAACACAATGTGAATAAAGAACACTATGAAACACAATGTATACAAAATTTGTAAGCATACCAGCATAAATTAAAAATCATTAAAAAACACAAGAACACCTTTGGTACATGATTTATCTGGAATGAGTTAAAACGTTCACTAAGGTATAGCAATTGTATGTAGGTAATCTGTTTAAAGCACACACACATAAACACAAGTCTACACATTTCTAAAATAATTGTAAGGAACGCAGATTTTTCTTTTTTGAAGAGGAGTTAAAGTGATAGTTATAACTCGGAAAAGAAGACTGAAGCCAAATTTAAAGCATTTGAAGGAGACAGATAATTAAAAGAACTTTCTTCTCTATAATGAAAAAGAAGGAGAGGGAGAATATTTTAAACGTACTGGGCTGAGAAAAAATATGTTTGTATTTAGATACCACAAAGTGTTGTGGAGCAAATACTAAACAAACCACACATTCTAAGAAATATGCAGATATGAAGTGAATAGAGGAAGCGCATTGTCTTCTGAGAGTTTTGAAGAATACAAATGTAGAAGCTTCTATGATGAAAAAGAAATCAAACCACTCAGCACGGAGAATGCATCTGCTCTTTCCTTTCAGTAATAGGCTTGCATTTTTAACACCTTTTATGATTCAGTGCCATCTCATTGCAGATGATTGCTTATAAGCAAGTACTTCTGATTTAATCTAGATCATTTCTGATGCAAGGCATTGTGAAGGACTCAATTAGGAATGGAAATGTACTGTCCCATTTTCACATTTCCTACAGAAATTTAAACCCAATTTATAACTGCCTGTCAGGTTCAGAGTGCAAGCATATCTTTGTGCATTTAACATTTGTTACAAGATTATTGCAATGCCTATCATGGTCTATGATGTGATTTGTGTGCAGTATTCTATTTCCAACATTCCTTATACATCTATATGTTGGTCAGAAAATAATTTTCCCCATCTACAAATGTTTTCTGTCTCTAATGTTAATTTAAACAAAAAAAATGTTTCAATGAACAACAAGAACAATATTGGGGCTAGTTAAAAAGAAGTGCACATGAACAGTCTGATTATCAGAATGTAATTTTATAGAACATAGACTAAGTTATTCACTTTGAAGTGCTCAATTTATCTTTAATTTCATAAAACCTTTTAGACTGCTAACAAGAAATTCAGTGGTGTTGTGATGAAGGACTGTGTCTCTAGGCTTCTGATATCATTATATAGCTTTGACAAAACATTTAGAAACTTCATTAATTTACGTCAAATTTGCAGAGAGACTTTAACTGGATTATTGTACACTTCATCTTGAAGTTGAATTCAAGTGCATCAAGTTGATTCTTTCTGTTGGTGAGAAATTACAATGCTAATGAAGCTGAGAAAACGAGTCCTTTGCATTCTCTTTTTATTATGAGAGGTTTAAAAATCTGGAAAAATTCTCTAGAGTTAAATGGGGAATGTGAATTATTACAGATAGTATACTAGGCCATTTATAAAATAACTTCTATGGCTGTACATGGAAGAAATATGGGATTCATGCCATATGAATTACTGCTTCTGAAAAGTCATCACTGGAGTGCCAGCTATGAGTTGATTTCTACTCAACAACACTAACAACAATATATAAGTATATGACATATGTAAGGGAGTTCTGGTGGTGGCCCTAGTTGTAAGGAGTTGTGTAGCCAAGCCAAATAAGGTAGTTCAAAGCCACCAGCTACTCCATTGGAGAAAGATAGTTAATATTCTCACATTTGCTTTACAAAACATCACTGGAAAGATTTTGAGGCTTACCTTAATCTAATGGTAAGGAGTTGGAATGTCAGCTCGAAGCAAGACCATTCAAGTCCACTGACTGCTCCCTGGGAGAGAGATGAGCATTCTCCTTCTGTGAGATGTACAGCCTCCGAAACCCACTGGAGGATCAGTGATAGGTTGGTTGCAAATTGTACATAACAATGTCAATAACTTTAAACTAGTGGTGTTTTGACTTAAGGACTTTTTCTAAAGATCTCTCAGGTCTTTATTAATAAGTGGTAGGGAGTTGTGCTGCAGTCCCAGAGTCACGCAGTTCAAATCCACCAGCTACTTCACAGGGAAAAGATGGGTAGTGTCCTCCTATGTGATTAAACTGCCTCTGAAAAACACCTGATAGTCAATTATAGGTCATTTCAGTCTCACTGGTACACAACAACAACAACAGCAACATTATATTGTCATTCTAAAATCAAAGACTTCAGCCTTCACTAGGGGTTGTATCTCAACATGAAGGAAACAAAAATCCTAGCCACTGGACGAATAGGCAACACCATGATAGATGGAGAAAATATTGATTCTGTTAACAACTTCATCTTACTTGGATCCACAATCTATACACTAACATACCATGAGCCAGGAGATCAGGAAGCATATTAACTTAGGAAAGTCTGTAGTTAGGGGCCTCTCCAAATTATTGAGGAGTAATGATGTCAATCTGAGGACTCAGGTGCATTTGATTCAGACCATGGTCTTTTCGGTAACTTGTTGTGCATCTGAGAGATAAACAATGACTAAGGATGATAGAAGAATTGAGGCCTTTGAATTGTGATGTTGGAGAAGATTTCTGAACAGGATAACAGAAGAACAAACAGATATGTCTTGGTGAAAGTATAGCCAGCATGGTCCTTGGAGGCAAGGACGATGAAGTTTCATTTCACATACTTTGGAAATATTGCAACTGTTGTTAGATGCTGTTGAGTAGAGTATTACTCATAGTGATCCCGTGAACAACATATCTGATCCCTGTCCTTTCCCTTGCCATCCTCACACTTCCTGACACATTAGAACCAACTACTGCAATCACCCTGTTAATCTTCCTGTCGAAAGCCTCTCCTTTGCCAATTCTCTGCCTTTCTGAGCATCATGTCTCTCTCCAAGAAATATTTCTCCTCGTAACATACCTAAACTATGTGAAACAAAAGCTTTATCACTTAACCTCCAAAAAGCATTCTGGCTGCACGTTCTTCAAAACAGAAGAAGGATGATGTGCTCACAGTCAAAAGTCAACTTCATGTTCTATTCTGAAACACAGTTTTGTGAGTGATAGTATATTATCCATACACATGCAAGGAAGACCTATTACGTGCTCACCAAGTTGTGCAAAGAAATCTGAAGAACGACCACTTGGCCAACTGACTGGAAGAGATCCATATTTGTTCCTATCCCAAAGAAAGGCGACCCAACCGAATGTGGAAACTACAGAACAATTTCACTGATTTCACATGCAAGCAAGATTTTACTGAA
>NW_006399852.1:12779984-12788003 GCF_000299155.1 Elephantulus edwardii
GACTGGGATAATTGGGATGGGAGTGTCAGAGACAGTGCGATTGGCACAGGACAGAGCGGAGTTTAGGGCTGTTGTACATAGGGTCGCTATGAGTCGCAGCCGACTTGACGGCACATAACAACAACAACAACAACATTATTCAAATACATGCTTCTACATCTAGAGGCAAAGAGGAAAATTAAAATTTTACCAAATTTTGCAGTCCAAAATTGTTCATTCTTTCAGTCACTGTGCCAATCCATCTTACTGAGAATTTTCCTCTTTCATAGAACCACTACCTTAGAAAGCATGATAGATTCTTCCAAGGTACGGCCCTTCCTATCAATGTGCCCAAAACAAGAAAGATAAAGTTTCATCATCCTTGCATCCAAGGAGCATCCTGGTTTAACTTTCTCCCCGACATGGATTTTAAACAGTAAATGGAATGGTCAGTACTCTTATCTAACATCACAACTCAAAGGTATTAGCTTATTAGCTATTTTTCTGTCATTCTTAGCCATTGTCCAAGTTTTAGATGGATTAGAATTAATTGAAAATATCATAACTTAGATCAAGTACATCTTAGTTTTTAAATTTACTTCATTTTTTTAGGATAGTGTGTGTTTATTTACAAAATTGGAATATATTGTATTCCAGAACTAATTCATCCAATTTCCCTCACCCCTCCCACCCATCAAATTGTACAATTCCATGATTATTTACTCCCATCCCTTGCACGTTCTTATTCCTCTACTTCCACACATTCCACCCCCTCCCTGACAAGGATCCTTATACGCATTCTACAATAATGGTTTTATACTATATTTCTACTTGTGGGATTGAGTTAGTTCATTCAGCATAATGCTTTCCAGTCCCTCCCAAGTTAGCCCAGATGTCCAACCACAAATGAACGGATTGAGAAATTATGGTGCATTCACACAATGGAATACTACATAGCACAGAGGAGCAACGATTTTGTATATTACGACTTCATTCTTATTTAGCACTGTGGAGAGGCCCTGGACAGCAGATTTCCCCAATGCAACAAGTACGCTGATCTTCTAACTGCTGGTATCAAAGTTGCTGTTTGCAGACACAGGTAAGCTGATATAAGCTACAACTTCAATCTTTTCTCCATCTGCCAAGGTATTACCTTTGGATTCAGTGGAGATTTTTGTTCCTTTAGTGTTAAGATAGAATCCATATTGTTTTCTGTAGTCTTTGAACTTCTGCAATAATTGTCTCAAATCTTCTAAACTTTCAGCAAGCTATCTGAATAATAGAGGTTGTTGATGAGTCTTTCTCCAATTCTTATGCTACATTCTTCATTATAATGTACAGCTTCTTGTATGATTTGTTCAGCAAACAGAATAGGTGTGGGAAAAGGATATAGCTCTCATATACACTTTTCCTGATTTTAAACCATGCATTGTTCCTTTGTTCTATTTGGACAAGAGCTTCATGGTCTTGCTATAGGTTTCTCATGAGCACATTTAACTGTTTTGAGTTTCCAATTCTTATCAATATTTTCTATAGTTTGTTGAGACACACACAGTCAAATGCCTTTGTATAATCAATAAAACACAAGCAAATATCTAGTACTTCTTTTCTGCTTTCAGCCAAGGTATGTCTGATATCAGCAATGAATTATATCCCTTGTATCACATCTTCTCATGATTCCAGATTGCAATTCTGGCAATCCTCTGTTCGTGTACAGTTCTAGTAATTTTTGATAACCATAAAAATTTTACTTGCACTTAGTAGTATTGTTCTATAATTTCCACCTTCTTTTGAATCATTTTTTTATGAAAATGAGACCAAATACAGATTTCATCTTGGTTACCTAGGTAGGTAATGAGTTGGGTACCTAGCTGTCTTTCAGGTTTTTCAACATAAAGCAATGAGCACATCCAGGGCAGCATCTGTTTGTTAAACACACATCAATTTATATTCCATCAATTCCTATAGATGTCTTTTTTTTGCCAATGCCTTCAGTGCAGCTTAAATGTTTTCCTTCATTACCATTGGTTCTTAACTTTATATTGCTTTCTGAAATGGTTCTATGCTGACCAATTCTTTTTTTGCTATAGTGACTCTGTGTATTCTTCCCAACTACTTTTAAATCTTCCTACATTTCATGAACTACCATATGAAAAAGAGCCAGTGATAATGAAAAGTGAAGTTCAAATTGCACTTAAGGCAACAGGAAAAAAAAACTCCACAACAATCCAAACAACAACAAAAAACCCATAAAACAAAACAAAACAAAAAAAGATCTAGAATTGATGGAGTACCCATTAACATGTTTCAATAATGGGCTCAAGTAAGTAAGAAATAAAGAGGATGACACAGTATAAGAAACGATTCTGATTCATTGTTCTTGGGTAGCAATATGTTATTCTCAACTTGACAGCACAAAATAATGACAATAAAAGTAACGTGAAGAGCCAATAGCAATTAATAAGAAGAAATGTTGATTTCCCATAAAAGAAATTGGAATAGAAGTCTAATCTTCTACAAGTAGTATAGACGTACTGTATGTTGTTGATTGCCATTGAGTTGAGCACGACTCATAGCAACCCTATGAATAAAAGGCCTAAAGCCTTTCTATAACTAACGGCATTAGAGCAGAACATATAAAATAAGTTAACATATCAAAGTGAATAGTTTACAGAGGTGTAATATCATGTTTCCCAAGAAAGATAAAAATATGATTTTCCTTAATTCAATAGTATATCAATCAATCAGTAAAATACTTATGGAATGTCTGCTGTATGTGACATATTCTTTACCCTAGATTTGGAAAAAAGTAATAGTGGAAATCTTTTCATTATTCTATGGAGTATATGGCTAAGTTGAGAAGATAGAAGAAACTTAATTAGACAATTCTAAAACACTGTGATATATACAGTGGAAAGTTGAAAAGAATTTTGATCCTTAAAAAAAATATTTATTCATAAGACATTTGTCTTAGAACTGCTGGCATTTGACCTATTTTTATTGTATTTTAGTGAAAGAAAAATAGTATTTTCTTTTCTACAAAGCACCATTCTTTGATACTTGATTTTCCTTCATTGATAGCAAACTCTGCCCTAAGCCTCACAATCCTGTTCATCTAGCACTTTACTGCCAGAGGCAGAGAAAACAGAAACATAAGAAAGACTTAACCTGCAGGTGTCCGCAATGGCTGACATTTATTTCAAGGTCCTGGTAAGGGCTCTAGTGATTTTATAGAAATTATTTCCTTTTTTAAGAAAAATTATTAATTTTAATGAACATTTACAGAGATTTTGGATTTCCACTCATACATTGTTGCATTTTTCTCCCTGCCCACACCTCCCCCACCCCCAGCTTTGAAAAGCAAAAGAAAAATTCCTTCATTGGCATACAATTCCCCTAGCCCCCCGAGTACACTCCACTATGCAACCTTCATTCTGGACTCTTGTCATAACCATACACCCAATCATATATCACTTTTAAAGGGGAATTTATTCAATGTAGTAAAAAGTATATATGCAAATCTGAGAGCCAACATTGTTCTCAACGGAAAGAGATTAAAGGCATTCCCTTTGAAAACAGGAACTAGGCAAGGATGCCCACTATCACCTCTCTTATTCAATATTGTATTAGAAATCTTAGCGATAGCAATAAGACAAGGAAATAAGAGGAATCCAAATCGGCAGAGGAGGCAAAATTATCTCTGTACGCAGATGATATATGACAGTATACTTAGAAAACCCTAAGAACTCAGCAAGGAACTACTGGACATAGTTGACTAATTTAGCAAAGTGGCAGGATACAAGTTAATCATACAAAAATCAATTGGCTTTCTCTACAGTGACAAAAAGAAAACAGAACTGGAGCTTAGAAAAACAATACCCTTCACAATTGCTAATCACAAGATAAAATATCTGGAAGTAAATCTAACCAGAAGCACAAAGGACCTATTCAAAGAAAATTACAAAACATTACTACAAGAAACAAAAAGAGACCTGGAGAAGTGGAATAATATCCCTTGCTCCTAGGTAGGAAGACTCAATCTTGTGAAAATGACAATACTACCAAAGGCAATTTACACGTTCAATGCAATCCCAATACAAATAACAATTCCATTCTTCAATGAGATGGAAAAGGCAATTTCCAATTTCACTTGGAATGGAAAGAGGTCCCAAGTAATCAAAGCACTCCTTAAAAAGAAATTATTTTCTTAATAAGCACTGTAAATTACTTAGGATTTAGGTTATATAAATCCTGTGTTAACATTCTTTAAATAATCTTTTATTTCTTCCCCCCCTCCAATTTAACTTATTTAAGTATCCATGTAATATATACTTAAACTTGAAATTTCTATAGGCAGTATTTTATCAAGAAAATAGAAACAAAATCCAGCTAGTGATATTGAGCAAAGACAGAGAGCGGGAGCAAAAGGACTTCCATGAACTGCTAAAAATAATAAAGTCAAAGTCATTGTTACTCAGTTGGATCTAACTCATAGCTGGCCATGGAATCTGAGGATATAAATCACATTTTGAGTCAGAAAAGACTCAACAGATTGATAATATTTTTCTTATGGAGCCATTGGTAAATCCAAATCACTAGAGAGCTTAATTTTTGAGTTAAAAACCTACTTCCTATAGAATACAACATAAAAGTCCCTCTAAAATACAACAATGGTCAATCATTTTCCTTATATGGGAGATTGATCCATTTTCTGAAGTTCTCTGTCACCTTTATATTCAGGCAGTGGATCCATAGACTACCCAAAGAGTATTTTTTCACTTCTTATTTTATACTGATTTGCATACAAAAATTTCACACATTGTGTTTCACACTTTTCTTCACTGACATTGTGTTTCATACAAGCATTCCCATATAATGTGTTTTATAAAATTAATCACCATTGAACAATCCCCACAGTTAACCCACCTTTTCAGGTCCCTTCTGGATTTTCCCCATTTTTTTTATGCCTCCCCTCCACTCACTAAGTTGTGCAACTCTGTGATGTCACCCCTGTCCACCCTCACCCCTCTGTTTCCACCACTTTCCTCCTTGGATACTCATTCACGTTTTACTAGTTATCATTTTATTTTTACAAAAAAAATGGTAATACGTAGTATTTGTTCTTATGAAACTGAGCTAGTATAATGCTCTCCAGTCTCTTCCAAGATATGAAGTATTTTTAAAAATTGTTGCTGTTTAGTGCTGTGTAATATTCCATTATATGACTGTATCACAGTTTCTCAATTGATTCAGTTGTAGAAACATTTGAGCTGTTTCCTTGTTCTTGCAATGGTGAATAACATTGTTATGAACATTGATGTACAAATCTCCATTCATGTCTTAGTTCTGATTTCCTTGAGGTACATTCCCATCAGTGGAATAGAAGGTTCATATAGAGTTTTTGTGCTTAGCTTTTTTACAGAGTATTTTTTTCCTCCATCTTTTAAATTTTTTTTCTTTTGTATTGGTTTGCTTACAAAGTTCATATACATTGTGTTTCACAGGAAGGGTGAATTATCTTAAAAAAACACAGTGATTGTTTTTTACTTAAGTTGGCTAATAGTCCTTGCCTAACACAAATTTCATTTCTATTGTTTCATTGTACTTTCCCATATCTCAGTCACTTGGAAATACCTTAGAGAGTTGTATGTTTGGAGAAATTAAATTGCTGTTTAATCAATGTTGACTATAGTAAGCTTTCAAGTCTTGTTTTGTGTGACATTATCAAAATGCAATGAGAAAAGAATTGTGTACTCTTGTGGTTTCCAACCCTTTTTTCAAAAATTAATTTCAATGAATGTTTACAGAGATTTTGGATTTCCATTCATTTATTGTTGCACTTTTGAAGACAAATCTTGGCATGCACTCAATATGTTATTCTTCTCACATTTTCATGATTCTACCTCAAAAGGTCAATGATCAAATCACAACTAATTAGAAAAGTCAATACTTGTCAGTTAGCAGATACATCATTTTAAAAGCATTATAAAGCTATCCATAATCAAGTATATTTTAGTAGAACAAGGATGAGCGAACATTTCTAAATAATGTTGTTATATTACATTTCTCTAATACTTCATCTTAATCAATCCTACATTTATTCATTAGTTAATTAAAACAGGGACGAGTTAAGTACCTTTGATTTACATTTCATAAAAGAGATCAAATATTCTGGTGAAATTCAGCTGAGTATAGAATTATGTTTAAAGATTTTCATTTTTCATTTTCTCACTATGAAGGATTATGGACAAATATTTTATTGTATGTTCTTGCAACTACATTTAGTACTTTCAATAATATTTTGTGATTAAGAATTTGACAATAGAGAATAATTAAAATGGCATCCTAAATCACACTTAATTATATGATAAGTGATTGATGCATATTGAGGCTTACAATTTCCTACTGAGAACCCACATAATTCTAGATACTTGTGGCCTAGTGGTAAAGTTATACTGCAATCCCCAAATCAAATAGTTGAAACCCACCAGATGCTCTGTGGGAGATGGATAGGCAACCTCTTCCTGTGTGATTTAATGCCTGAGAAATCTTTTCAATGGCCAGCTATAGGTCAGGTCCAGCTCAAAGGCACACAACGACAATAATAAATGAAGTACCTTGTTTTTGTTGTTAGGTGGCCTGAAGTCGAGCCTGGCTCATAGTGACCCTCTGAACAATGGATCTGGACCTTTCCTTTCCCATGCCATCCTCACAATCTCTGACACACTTCAAGTCCATTGTTTCAATCACTATGTCAACCCATCTGGTTGAAGGTCATCCACTCTTTCACCCACTCTCTACCTTCTCAAGCATAATGAACCTTTCCAAGGATTAACATTCCTAGCATTAGGTCCAAAGTATGTAAAACAAAACTTTATCATCTTTGTGTGCAAAGACCACTCTAGTCTACCCTTTCCAAGGCATATTTGCTTTTCTTTTGGCTGTCTGTAGGATAGTCATTCAGGACTCTTCTCTCAACAGCACAGTAAAAAATACAAATTCTTCTTCTGTCATTGTTAGTCATTGTCCAGCTCTCAGATGCATAGCAAGTGATCAAAAAGACCATGATCTGAATCAGGTGCCCCTTAGTCCTCAAGCTGATATCATTGCTCCTAATTTACAGAAGTCACTGACTACAGATTTTCCCAGTATAATACATCATTGGATCTCCTGACTGTTGGTACTAAGTGTATTGATTGTGGATACAAGACATGGACATCATTTTCACAGAGAAAGAGATTCAAATGGTCAAAAGAAACATGAAAACTACTCAAAATAACTGGCAATAAGAAAGAAGCAAATCAAAACCACAATGAGATACCATCTCACTCCAGTAGCAGTGGCAAAGTTTAACAGGACAGTAAATAATAAATTTTGTAGAGGACTTGTGAAATAGGAACGCTTATACATTGTTGGTGGGATTGTACAGTTACAACCACTCAGGAAGGCAGTTTGGCACTTCCTCAAAAAGCTGAACATAAAAATTTCATATGACCCAGCTATTTGCTTGGGACATACCCCAAGAAAGTGAAAACTAATAGAAGTTTTATTCACCATCTCAAGTACATGGAAACAGTCCAGATGTCCAACCACAATAGAATGGATTGAGAATTATGGTATATTCACACAATGGAATACTACACAGCATGCAGGAGCAATGATTTTGTAAATTCCTACCTAACTTGGAAGGGATGGAGAGCATTATGTGGAATGAACTCAGTCCCATAAGGACAAGTACTTTATAAAACCATAATTGTAGAATTAGTATGAGGATCCAAGGGGGCGGGGGGAGAGACTGGAAGCAGAAAGGTGAGGATGTGTGAAGGTTGGAGATAATCGTATGGTTGCACAATTTGATGGGGTGGAGGGAGGAAATGGAAAGAATCTGGTGTGAAAAACAATATATCCAAATTTTAGAAATAAACTAGTATCTCCATCTAACACACTTTGGACATGTTGTGAGGAGAGACTTGTCCTTAGAGAGGGACATCATGCTTCGGAGGGTGGAGGGACAGCGCAGGAGAGGAAGGCCCTCTATGA
>NW_006399852.1:12796028-12796596 GCF_000299155.1 Elephantulus edwardii
ACTGTGGAGTATCTCCTTACCTCCTTAGAAAATACAGTCTTTTCTGGTAAAGGGCCTCTGCTTCAACTTTGTTGCTACCGAAGATCCCAGGATGAACAATTCAGGTTGCTTGCTGAGCAATTGCAAGATACGCAGGAGGAGGACAGGTTGATGTGTGGCTTCAAATCCAAGAACTGGAGGTCTGGAACCAAGTAGGCAGTTGCTGCACCTATGTGGGTCAAAAGGAAGCCAGCATGGTGAGAGCATCGTCCTTATATACTCCTGCTGGCCACACCTCCTAGCTCACGACCTTTGACCTGAAGGCTGTTGGTAACTCAGATAGCAGGAGGTGGTTGCTTTTTAACCAACCCTATCACAGAGATCAACACTAATAGGTTTCCTCAAGAATGTGATTCTCTTTGACAGTCACCTTGGAGTTCATTTACATTACAACAGATTAATCCTGTGAATGGGTCATCATAGTGGTTGATTAAATTATGAAGAAAATGGTGCGAAATCTCCTATGGTGATGTGGGCCTCTCATTTTTTGTGACCCTCACAAAGGTACAAAGGAAAATGTCCTTTTGCA
>NW_006399852.1:12798997-12800158 GCF_000299155.1 Elephantulus edwardii
GGAACAGCAAATAACAAATGCTAGTGAGAATGTGGAGAAACTAGAACCCTTATTTTCTTTTGGTGTGAGTGTAAAATAGTGCAACCACTGTGGAAGGCGGTATTGCTCTTGTTCAAATAGTTGCAAATAGAGATACCATTTGACCCAACAATTCCACTACTGGGAATATACCCCAAAGAGACCATAACTGCCACCCAAGCAGATATATGCACACCCATGCTTATAATATTGCAGCTTGGTTCACAACAGTAAGGAGTTGGAAAGAACTTAAGTGCCTATGAAAAAAACGAATGGATAGAGAAGCTGTGGTATATTCACATAATGGAATACTACGCTGCATTTAAAAACAAGGAAATCATGCAATGTTATTCAAAATGGGTAACCCTGGATGATACTAAGTTGAGTGAAATATCTCTGTCACAAAAGGACAAATATTGCATAGTGCCATTGGAGTAAAACAGGACTGACATTGGAGTGGGGTGAGACTGAGAAAGATGGGATAAATAATGTAAACTGCATTGAAACAGATGAGGGAGAAAAATGATTAAAAGGGATATGTAATTAGGTATTTGTGTCATGACAGGAGTCTAGAACGAAGCCTGCATAGTGGAACGGACCTGGGGTGGGGGGGGATTGTAAAACAAGAACATATTTTTAATTTGTCTTTTCAAAGAGAGGTGTATACTGGAGGGGAGGGGTGTGCAGGAAGAAAAGTGCATCAGTGAATGAATGGAAATCCAAAGTCTCTGTAAATTTTCATTAAAATTAATAAATTAAAAGAATGTAAATGAGGAGCCTAAAAAAGTGAAAAATGCAACTAATGTCACAGTTTGCAAAGCATACAACTTATTGAAATGAAACTATTTTACTTTGTAAAATTTCACCCAAATCACAATACAAATAACTTTTTTTAAAAAAAAATTGACATCAGCAATTCAATCTAAAATAGCATGTCAATCTAATACCATGTACGTCTAGTATAATAATGTTGGTGCTCTTGTTGTGTATCATCTATTTGGATCCAAGCTGACCTTTCGGTGGGTTTTCCTTCTCCTGCAGAGCAACTGATGGTTTCGAACCCTGTGCCTACAGGATTGAAATGCCACTTCTTGCCACTAGGCCACACGAGCTACCTAATATCATATAATATAAAATATAAGT
>NW_006399852.1:12800258-12807868 GCF_000299155.1 Elephantulus edwardii
TAATTGGGATGGGAGTGTCAGAGACAGTGCGATTGGCACAGGACAGAGCAGAGTTTAGGGCTGTTGTACATAGGGTCGCTATGAGTCGCAGGCGACTCGATGGCATATAACAACAACAACATGTATTTTATAATGTGAATAATATATAACTGTGTTAACTGTTGTTGTTATGTACTATTGAGTCAGAACTGACTTATAATTAACCTTCTAGTGGGTTTTCAGAGGCTTCAAATTGGGAGGAGATTTGTCATCTTTTCATTGCTGAGCAACTGGTGGATTCAAGCTATTTGCCTTTGGGTTGTCAGTACAATTCCTTACCACTAAAACATGAACACTCTAGTGTTAATAGTGAATGTAATATATTACAACTTACAGTATATTTTATTACAATACTGGCAACATTAAGTACTGTAGATTACTAGCCTATAATTAAAGAGATAGCATAGAATGTGTGTTATATGTTATTGAGTTTGAATCAACTCAGAGTTAACCCTCTAGCAAGTTTTCCGTGGTTGTAAACAACATAGAAGGAGATAGCTCATCTTTCTCATGAAGAAGAATAGTTGGAAGACGAAGTTTCCAGTTTGAAAAAATAAAATAATGAGGAAAAACAGCTACAAACATCCATTAATAATTGGAACATGGAAAGTATAACTCTTTCAAAATTATATGCAATGCATTAAATCTACATGCTTGGCATTAGTGAGCTAAGATAGACTGACAGTGGCCATTTTGAATAAAAAATAATCATTTATTATTCTAAGAATGATAAATTGAAGAGGAATAATGTCACATCTGTTGCCAAAAAGAATATTCCAAAGTCTATCCTAAAATACAGTGCTAAAAAAAAACAAATACAGTGCTGTCAGTGATAGGACACCGTCCTTGCACATCAAAAAATTGTACAAAATGCTATAGAACAAATATATTTTTTTAGAAATTATATTCATTTTAAGTACCTTTCTTAAAAAAACAGTGACTAAAGGAATGGATCTCTCCTGATGGAGACATAGCTATGAAACACTACATTGGAGAAGCTAAATATCAGCAATCAAAACAAGACAGGGTACTGATTGTTGAACAGACCCTGTATGTGCAAATTCAACTTTAAGGATGAGGAAGATTAAAAAAAGTATGTTGTTGCTGTAATGTGCCGTCACGTCACCTACAACTTATAGTGACCCTATGTACAGCCAGTCTCACTGATGCTAACTAACACACCTAACTCCATTGTCCCATTTATTGTCGCAATCCATCTCATCCAGGGTCTTCCTCTTCTGTGCTGTCCCTCCATCCTTCAGAACATAATTATGTCTTTCTCTACGTTCTGGCCCCTCAAGGCCATATGATCAAAGTATGTGAAATGGAGCTTCAAAGCGCTAGCCTCCAAGGATAAACTTAGTTTCACCCTGTCCAAGACAGACTCATTTGTTTTCTTGGGAGTCCATGGTATGTTAAAGACTCTTCTCCAGCACCACAACTCAAAGGCGTTGATTCTTCTTCTGTCATCCTTAGTCATTGTCCAGCTCTCTAATGCACAGCAAGTAATTGTGAAGACCATGTCCTGCATCAGGTACACCTTCATCTCTAGACTGACATTGTTGCTTTTCAGTACTCTAGAGAAGTCTCTGACAGCAGATTTTCCCAGTGCTATTAATTTATTTATTTCCTAACTATTGGTGCCAAGAATGTTGATTGTGGAGCCAAACAAGCTGTAATTGTTAACAACCTGAATCTCTTCTCCATCTATCATGATGCTGCTAATTGGCCCAGTGGTGAGAATCTTTGTCTTCATGTTGAGCTTCAATCCATACTGAACACTACAGTCCTTCACCTTCTGCAGCAAGCACTTCAGGTCTTCCTCAGTTTCAGCAAGCAATGTTGTGTCATCTGCATAGCGGGTTGTTGGTGTGTCTTCCTCCAATCTTTATGCCACATTTCTCCTCATAAAGTCCAGCTTCCTGAATGATCTGCTTTGCATATAGATTGAAAGGTATGGAGACAAGATGCATTGCTGACGCACTCCTTTCCTGATTTTAAACCATGCAGTGTTTTTTTTCTCTGTTCTGAGGTCTGCTTCCTGGTCCAAGGATAGGATTCATATAAGCACAATCAAGTGTTCTGGGATTCTCATTCTTCTCAAGGTTAGCCATAATTTGTTGTCATCTACACAGTTAAATACCTTTGCATAGTCAATGAAACAAAGATAGACATTCCTCTGGTACTCTTTGCTTTCTGCCAAGATCCATCTGACATTGGTGATAATGTTCCTAGTGCCATATTTCTTCTGAACCTAGCTTGTAAATATATTGTTCCAGTCATTTATGGATAGTCTTCAACAAGGTTTTGCTTGTGTGTGATGTGAGTGATATTATTCAATAATTTCTATACTCTGTTGGGTCACTTTTGTTTTGTAATGGTAAGAAATATGAGAGGCAAAATATCATCTTCAGAATATAACAATTTAATAATAAAACCATCTCAAAATTGATTTACTGCATTTAACACTAATGTCTGAAGACAAAATAAGTTAAGATGACATCAAGTACATAACCTATAAAGAAAGCAAAATGTCATTACAAAGACCAGAAAGAAAATACCAAGTGAATTTAAAGAGAGACTCAGAAACTAGCAGAAAATGCAGCCAGGCCCGGACAAAGGGAAGACATTCAGAGGTAAGAGACAAATTCAGAATATTTTAAATGGCAGTTATAGTGGACAAAGCAAAACATTATAAAGAACTCATGCACTATGAATGGGATTATAAGAAGGTACAAACAGTCCAAAAGGCAGTTTGAGGTTTCCTCAAAAAAGCTGAACATATAAATTCCATATGACACAGTTATTCTACTGCTTGGAATATATCCCAAAGAATCCAGAACTAAAATGTGAACAGAGATTTGTATACCTATGTTCATGGCAGTGTTATTCAGGCCAAATGTCCATAAATAAATGAATACATTGAGAAATTGTGATACATCCAAACAACAGCAACAAAAATTATGCAGCACTAAAGAATAATGATTTTTTTTAAATACATTAAAAACAACATGAGAAAGTCTAATGGGAATGATGTTGAGTGAACTAACTCAGTAGCATAAGGACATATATTTCATAAAACCATTATTGTGAAAATAGAAGGATAACTGAGCAAGATAAATATCTACAACAGGAAAGTGAGAGAGGAGCAAAAATGTAGAAGGTGAAAATCAATAGTAAAGCAGAAGTTGGTGGACGGGGATGTGAAGGAATAGAAAAGATTTAATAGGGACTTGAAAAGATGGAATGATGATAAACATAGATCAGTAATAGTTAATTATTCAAAATGCGTTAAATGTATTAAACACAGTATACATGAATGAAACAAAATGTACATAAATTATTGTATAAACCAACAGACCATATGAAAATTAAACACAGTGGTAGAGTTAGAATATCAACAGGGAAGAATACCCTCAATATTTTTCAGCTGAAAGAACTGATATACAAATTCAATCCTCAAGTTGAAATACTGAATGATTCTACAGACAATAAATTGAATGATGTATTAAAAAGTTAAAGAAGATAGGAAGAATACAGATAATGGAATCATTGTACCAAAAGACTGAATTGAGACCAAACCATTTAAGGAAGTAGCATATGATCAAGAAAAAATGGGAATCAAGGAAGAAATTAAAGTTTACTGAAGACATTCCCCAGAACTAATGTCCTAAGAATTGACAGACACATTTCAACATAGAAATGTAGTCATTAGCATATGTCAAGAAATTTGGAAGTCAGCTCTATATGGCCAGTTGTCTGGAAGTAATTAATATTTGTTTCCACAAAAAAAAAGTGAGTCATGATAAAACAATATTTACTATTCCTTGAAAGTAAAATTTCACTGAAGATTATTTTAAAATAGCTCAAATAGTACATTGACAACGTTTATGTTTCTGTTGTTGTATACCATAGAGTCAGAGCTGACCCTCTGGTGTGTTTTCAGAGACAGTTAATTGCATGGAAGAAAGGTGCACATCCTTCTCCCATGGAGCATTTGGAGAATTTGAACCATGCACCTTTGGGTTTACAGCACAGTTTCTTACCAACAGGTTAAGAGAGCTCCTCATTGACAGGAAAATCAAGGCGTTTTTAGAAGAGGTTATGCCATGAGGCATAAGAATTTGTCTCTGTGGATCACAACAAATTGTGGCTAACTATGAGAAAAACAGGAATCCCAAACCATGTGATTATGCTTATGTGAAACCTATACATGGACCAGGAGACAGTTGTCAGAACAGAGCAAGGAAACACTGCATGGTTCAAAATCGGCAGGAGTGCGTCCTATCTCCATACCTTTTCAATCTACATGCAGGACGGATCATCTGGAGTCTGTACTATATTAGGAGAAATGTGGCATCCAGATTGGAGGAAAACACATCAACAACCTATGTTATGCAGATGAGACAACCTTCCTTGATGAAACTGAGGAGGATCTGAGGCACTTGCGGTAGAAGGTCAAGGACTGCAGTCCTAAATATGGATTGAAGGTCAACATAAAAAAAAAACAAAAACCAACAACAAAGATTCTCTCCACTGGGGCAATTGCAACATGTTAGATGATGAAGAGATTGAGATTGTTAACAGCTTCAGCTTGCTTGGCTCTACAATTAACACTCTTGGTACCAGCAGGCAAGAAATCAAAATATGAATTTCATTGGGAAAATCTGCTATCAGGGCCCTCTCTAGAGTACTGAAGAGCAACAATGTCAGTCTAGAGAGTAAGGTGCACCTAACTGGTCCATGCTATGGTCTTTACAATGACGTGCTATGGATCAGAGAGCTGATATGGATGATAGATGAAGAATCAATGTCTTTGAGTTGTGGTGCTTGAGAAAGTAATGAATATACAATAGATTTTTAAGAGAACAAACACCTCTTCCCTGGAGAGGGTGAAACCAGAATGCTTTTTGGAAACAAGGCTATTAAATATCTATCTGACATACTTTGGGTATGCTGCAAGTAGGAGCTTGCCCTTAGAGAGGGACATTATTCTTGGAAGGGAGAAGGGAGAGTGCAAAAGAGGAAGACCCTGGCTAGATAAATTGATGCAGTGACTGGGTTAATGGGTATAAGTGTGTCAAGAATAATGAAATTGGCTCAGGATAGAGCAGAGTTAAAAGCTGTTGAATATGGGGCCACTATGAGTTGGAGTCAACCCAACGGCATATAACAACAACAACATGTCATGAGGAGCAAGATTGCTGATGTCAGATGGATCTTTGCTGAAAGCAGAGAATACTAGAAGACTATCCGAATGCATTCAGCTGTGTGGCTCTTAACAAATTATGGCTAACATTGGGAAAATTGCAGAGAATTTAATAGTACTCATGGGATACCTATACATAGCTCAAGAACAACTTGTTCAAAAAGAAAAAAAGAAAAATACTCTAGACTCTAGATAGCTTATAATTAAGAAGGATGTGCATCAGTATTGTATCTTTTAACTATTAAATCTATACCTCCACCTTCCTAAGCATAATACCTTTCTATTAGCATCGTGTGTGAGACTAAGTCTTATAATCTTTGTCTCTAAGAAACACATCAAGCAGGCTGATTGACAGTGATAGCAACAATGGGCTCAAGAGTGTCAGAGACAGGGAAGATCACACAGGATAGGACAGGGCTCAGATATTCTGTTCATAGGATCACTATGAGTCTTACTGGACTTAACAAAACCTAACGATAACAGCAGCATCATTCTGTATGCTTAGCAAATAATCTGTCACACCAGGATTGGCGGAAGAGTCATCAACAACTTGAATTATGTAGATAACAATATTTCTTGTTAAAGTGAAGAAGGCTTGAAGCATTTGCTACAGAAGTTCAAAGATTACAGTCCTCATTATAGATTACATGTCAACATCAAGAATATTTTTTTTAAACCCCCATTGGAACAACAGGTCACATCATGATAGATGGATAAAAAATGAAGTTGCCAAATATTTAATTTTATTTGGATGCACAATTAATATCCATGACAATAGCAATCAAGAAATCAAAAGATATTTTATATTGGGGAAATCTGCTGTCAAGTATCTGATTAAGGATGTAATTTTAAAGATTAAGTCATGCCTGATCCAAAACCATGGTGTTTTCAATTACATCCTATACACTTGGAATTCCAACAATGAATAAGTAACCCCAAAGAAGAATTAAGAATCTATAACTTTACATTGTGTGGGTTGCAAATAGAACTGAATATTCCATAGATTGCTTTGGGAAAAAAAAAAAACACCAAAACAAAAACCCAACAAAAACAAAAAAACCCACAACTCTGCCTTGGAAGAAATGTAGTCAGGTTACCTTTAGATGTAACAATAGCAAAAATTTGTCTTAGACATTTTGGTAATGTAGTAAGGATAAGCCAGTTCTTAGAAAAAGATAACATGGTGGGAAAAGTCAGCTAAATAGAGCGAGCCAGTGTTCCTGGGATCTAAGAGGAGATCAGCAGCAGCAACAGCAGCAGACAACCAGACACCAAGATAAGAGCACTGACCTGGGACTACCTCCCCTCAGAACCAGAACTAGGGACCCTCATTCAAGCTTGCTAGAGGACTAAATGAAGACATTCATAATTAGCAAGACTAAATGAACGTTGTAATACTGACCAAAAGCTACACAGTTGAAGACCATACAGTCTATGACACTGAGAAGCTGTTCTTCCTGAAGAATTGTATTCTATTTCCAAATGAATGAAAACCTGTTAACTTCTATTACCAGCCCCATAATTTTACATTTCATTCTATGAGTGTTGTCTGGCCATTGCAAAGGATTAATGGATTCTTTTACAGAGCAGTAAAGGCTGAGAAATAATTGATGTTCTAATTCACAGTAACAGGAGTCAAGTCAAATCTCTCTTTCAGTTTGAATTTTACAAAAATTCATCATTCTGAAAAATAAAAGCCTTTTGGGGTCACTAAACAAATGTCTCATCTGAAAGTTTGCGTAGTTGCAATGAAATTACTGGAAAGAGGAAAAAATACTTTTGAAACCCTTGTTGTTGTTGTTGATTTTCTTGAAGTCGAGCATGACGCATAGTGACTCTATGAAGTAGAGGCCTGAAGCCCCTCTGCAACTAACTACATTTATCAAAGTTCATAGTTTCCGGAGGCATGTAGTTTAGGAAGTGGATGCCACTCCTGCTTCCAAACCTTTCACGGAATATTATTGGTTGAAACCCTAGTGACCTTCAAACCCTCCTTTAAAATAAAATCACTTCTCCCCTGAAAGATCATTTAAGTATCTGATGAAAAATCAATAAGTCACATTTTGACATGCCTAGTTCAAGTTATTTTTTTTTTTCAAACATTCTCCTAGATGATATAGCATTGGTCTGTGCATTGCATTACAGAGGTAATTCATGGATGCTGTGATGCTAAACACTATGACAGTGATATGCCAAATATGATAATGCTTAACTATGGTGGACAGTGTTTGGTGGAGCTTACAGATTAAAAGAAGCTTGGAAGCAGGAGTGGCATCCACTTCAGAAATGGCTTACCTCTGGAAGCTCTATGAACAGTACTTAGGTCTTTCGTTCATAGGGTTGTTATGAGTCGTCTATGACA
>NW_006399852.1:12818595-12820396 GCF_000299155.1 Elephantulus edwardii
GAGCCAAGCAAACTAAAGCTGTGTAGAATCTCAATCTCTTCACCATCTATCCTGATGCTGCCAATTGGTCCAGTGATGAGAATCTTCGTCTTCTTGACGTTGAGCCTCAACCCATATTGTAGGCTGCAGTCCTTGACACTCTGCAGCAGGCGCTTCAGGTGTAATATAATAAATCGAGTATACTGTTGTTGTTGTTGATTGCCATTGAGTTGAGGTTGACTCATAGTGGCTCTATTAACAAAATACCTAATGTTGTCCCATAACTATCACCCTTTCCCCAAGTCCACAGAGCTTCCAGTTGTTGTTGTTCTTGTGTGCCGTCAAGTTGTGGGTGACTCATAGTGACCCTATCAACAAAAGTCCTCAATACTTGTGTCACTTTCATTCTTTCTCCAGTTTCATAGGGTTTCCTATTAATGGGTGCCACTCCTTCTCCGAATCTTGTTTTAAACACGGTCCGCCATAGGTGACCATTAACGCATTGGACACTTCAGTGTCACAGTGTTCAGCTTCACAGTAACCCAAATTAACTCTGTACAGTAAGTGGACACACCAAGGCTATACAACCAGGAAGAATGTTTGACCAAAAACAATGAGGTATGAGGGCCATAGATTAAAAGACACCCACATTTGGCTTGGTAGCATCACTTTCTGTGCACTAGGCCAACTGATATCTCTCTATGTTGATGGTATCATTGCTAAGGACCGTTGAGTCGCAGGCAATCACAGCGTCCCTTTGAACAAAAGTCCTCAACACTTGTGTGAATTAATCTGGAGGTCTACCAAACACTGTCAACAATAAAAGCAGACTCAAGACATCAGAGATTGGGAGGCTGGCACAGGATTGCATGACAAATGTTTTGTTCCGTTGTGCATAGGATCACTATATCAAAATTGTCTTGACAGTATCTAAAATCAAGGTAACTTGATCTCTAAAAAACCCCACTGTGTTTCAATGATGAGTGACTTTGTAAGATTGAATTATGCTTATTTAAATAGAATCATTCTTTAACAACATTAGCCAATAGCAAGATCTCTACATGAAGAGTTAGCCAATGGATCAGTTACTGTTGTTTTTTTTAAGTGTTCTTTTTATTGTGCTTTAGGATATAGGAAAATTCGCTGATTATAAAAATGGCTTTCCAAGACATTTCTTTGACTTTCATGACAGAGCTGCATCCATCTTTGCTAATAATGTGGATGAAGTTAAGAGGACCATTTAGTTGAGAATGTGCAAACCAAGTGTGGATTCTAAGAATCAAGTGGTCAGCATTGTGGTTCTGCTGGAATTCAGGACAGATAATGGAAATATTGCTACCAATAGGAAAGAAGAAACAAAGAACTTAGTGTATAGGCTTTGAGGTCAGAGTGATTCCCGAGCCAGTGTTCCTGGGATCTAAGAGGAGATCAGCAGCAGCAACAGCAGCAGCAGCAGACAACCAGACTCCAAAATAAGGCCACTGACCTGGGACTACCTCCCCTCAGAACCAGAACTAGGGACCCTCATTCAAGCTTGCTAGAGGACTAAATGAAAACATTCATATTTAGCAAGACTAAATGAACGTTGTAATACTGACCAAAAGCTACACAGTTGAAGACCATACAGTCTATGACACTGAGAATCTGGTCTTCCTGAAGAATTGTATTCTATTTCCAAATGAATGGAAACCTGTTAACTTCTTTTACCAGCCCCATAATTTTACATTTCATTCTATGAGTGTTGTCTGGCCATTGCAAAGGATTAATGGATTCTTTTACAGAGCAGTAAGGGCTGAGAAATAATTGATGTTCTAATTCACAG
>NW_006399852.1:12821436-12822035 GCF_000299155.1 Elephantulus edwardii
AAGATTGAGGCTCAACAACAGGAATTCAAGGATTCCCAAGGAGAAACGGGTGAGTCTCGTGGCTCCCACCTACCCCCCGCCACCGCACCCCCCCACAGCCCACACCATGCAGAACAGCTGCTGCAGCTTCATGAGGCTTCCACAGCCTGAACGAATGCATGAATGCATTCCTTCACCCAGGATGGATGCTGAGTACCGGCCCTCCTCAAGACTGGAACAGTGAAGCCACCACATTGCCACAAGGTGGACTTGGTCTGGAGAGAACTCTTGGAGCCAGGATGGCGACTGTGGAGAAACTGGGTGGCCACTGGCCGCCCGCATAAGAGGAGCCATGCACCCGCTGAGCGCCTGTGCAGCAGGCTGGGGAGGTGCGCCGCCAATGGCTGCTTGTGCTGGGGGTGCCATGCGCACCCGACTGGCCGCCTGCATAGGAGGTGGGAGATGGGATGCATGCCTGCCATCTGCAGGTTTGGGTTTCCTTGGACAGGCCAAAGAAGATGATTACCCATGCATTGGAAAGGCAAAAGAGGACAATTACCATGCATTGGACAGGCCAAAGAGGACGATTACCTATGCAATGGATTGCTGAAAGTCACTGT
>NW_006399852.1:12853053-12853489 GCF_000299155.1 Elephantulus edwardii
TTCTAAACCCAGCCTGGACTTCTGGCAGTTCTCTGCTGATGTGCTGTTTCAGTCCTTTATGGATAATCTTCAGTAGAATCTTGCTTGCATGTGAAATCAATGAGATTGTTCTACAGTTTCCACACTCTGTTGGATCACCTTTATTTGGAATTGGGACAAATATAGATCTCTTTCAGTCAGTTGGCCAAGTGGTTGTTCTCCAGATTTCTTGGCACAACTTGGTGAACACATTCAGGGCAGAATCTGTTAGCTGAAATATGTCAATTGTTATACCATCTATTCCGGGGTCTTATTTTGTGCCATTTCCTTCAAAGCAGCCTGAACTTCTTCTTTCATCACAATAGGCTCTTGCTCCTATATTGTTTCATGAAATTCTTCTGTGTCTGCCAATTCCTTTTGATACAGTGACTCAGTATATTCTTTCCACCTTGTTTTA
>NW_006399852.1:12856538-12857434 GCF_000299155.1 Elephantulus edwardii
CTCCCACTGGGAAAAGGACCGGCACTACGTGGCTACCACTCCGCTGGCCACCCGCTTTACTGCCACTGTTCGAATCGTTGTTACTGCGGTGGCCCCATCCTGGGTCCTCAGTGTGAGAGTCGGCATCGTCCTCCGAATCAGCATCACTACCAAAGATCTCCCCTTATCTCGGGCAGCCCGGGCCTCGTCCTCACTGCTCCCATCTTCACCACTGCTACTGTTGTCACTCGACTCGTCCCTGTCACCTTCTTCCCGTTCACTCTCACTGCCTGAGTCATCATCTTTGCTGCCCTCTTCCTCGCTGCTGCTGCCCTTCTCTCGCTCTTCATCTAAGCCCCCAGCTTCCTTCTCTCCTGTCTCCATCTTTTCCTCCTCTTTCTCCTCAGGCTCATGGTTCTCCAGCTGGGTCTTTCGCGCCTCCTGAGCTTCTAGTTCCTTCTCATTCATGTCCCGGTATTTGACCACAAGCAGAGCATTGATACCAGACTGAACCCCAGCCTTGGCCGGAAGCTTACTGAGGTGGACTCTTGTCTCCAATTCATTGTAGTAAACTCCATCACCCTCTCGGAAATGAAGTCATTTTCTTCAAAGCCCTTGCTAGCCTTGTTCTTCACATTCCAGTTGTATTCCCGAGCTGTCTTGTCATCATACACATCATCTGGTGCATAGTCCATCTCCTCCTCTTGATCCCACTTTTGTTTCTTCAATGTCTCTTCTACAGGCAGGAAGTAGGCCACAAACTGGTTTCCTTCTTCATCCATCATGCCCCTGATCATAGCCTGAGACATCATCAGCTGTGCCACTTGTGTCCTTTGGGGCTGGGTCTGAGTCAAAGATGACCTGGGCACATGAGTTGATGCACATCTTAAAGTCTGGGAAGACAGACATAACCGCCA
>NW_006399853.1:0-688 GCF_000299155.1 Elephantulus edwardii
TTGGTTCGCATGGCCATTGCTATGCTTGAGACCATTGTTGTAGCTAACTGTGTCAGTTTTACCACAAGGAAGATGGATTGACACAGTGAACCGTTAGGGGTCGGTCATTGACTAGAGAAGCACAACACAACCCCCGAATACAATCGGGAATCTGAGCTGCTTGTATTTACACTAACACATCAACACACTTCTTTATAAAGCAAAGTCTCTTTTAGTTAACCAACACACGCCCTGCAAATGCAGGACCTCAAAAACGTAGTCTAAGACTGAAGTTGTTTCCCACCACGGAAATCTTTAGTAAAAGGCGAAAGATTTATTCAATCTGAAGTGAAACAAGAGCATCCTGTGGTTTTCCAGAACACTTTACTTGGACAAACTGTTGCCTCTAATTCAGTAATAGTGACTATCTACTTGAAACGCAACTGATACTAGAGGCAGAACTCTTTCCCCATAATAACTCTGTGAATGTGGTCTCATTTTTGAAGCCATAAAAAAAGGAAAATCTGTTTGAAAGTAAAAAATAAGATAAAAGTAAATTTCCCTCCCATAGTGCACTGCGGATATGCAAATACACGAGGATGAGGGAACAGGATAAGGCAGGGTTCATGTGTGTTATTTATAGGTTTGCTATGAGTTATTTCTACCAACTTCTACAGCCGGAGATAGATCGAACATGCAATCAAGATGC
>NW_006399853.1:1707-5059 GCF_000299155.1 Elephantulus edwardii
TTAAACAGGGTGGCTCCTTGGAGGCAAGGATTCTGAGGCTCTGTCTAACGTAATTTGAATATGTTGTAAGGAGAGACCGGTCCTTGGAGAAAGACATCATGCTTGGGAGGGTGGAGGGACAGTGCAGGAGGGGAAGGCCCTTTATGAGGTGGATTGTTTCAGTGACTAGGGTAATCAGGATGGGAGTGTCAGAGACAGTGCGATCGGCACAGGACAGAGCAGTGTTTAGGGCTGTTGTACATAGGGTCGCTAGGGTTACAAGTGACTCCACGGCACATAACAACAACAATATGAGTTGTACTCTACTCAAAGGTACCTCACAACAAAAATAATGAGCCACGGGAGGGGTGGACAGGGAGGAAAATGTGCCCCTATGAATGAATTGAAATCCCTGTTCTCTATAAACTTTCGTTAAAATCTTAATAATAATAATTAGTAATAATAATTTAAAAACCCGTAATGAGCCACTAGAGTTCCCTGCACCTTCTCCCGGACATACTTACTTGTTCTTTTTGTAGTTCACGGGATAGTCAGTACTCTTCTCCAATAACACAGCTCAAAGGCGTCAATTCCTCTTCTGTCTTCCTTATTCTTCATTCAACTTCCAGATACATAACAAGGAATTTAATAGACCGTGGCTTGACTCAGGTGCAGCTCAGTCCTTAGAGTGACATAACTGTGATAACACGCCCAAGGGATGTGAGATCAAGTCTTACCAGCCTCCCTTCTAAACATTCTGGCTTTACTTTGTCCAAGACAGTTCTATTTGTTCTTCTGGCAGTCCACGGTAATTCAGTGTTCTCCAACACCACCATTCAAAGGCAGAAGTTCTTTATGTCTTCATTTTCTCTTATTAATTGTCTAACTTTTTCTTTTTAATTATTATTTTATTATTTTGTGTGTGTGTGTACCGTCAAATCGGATCTGACTGGTACAGGAAGGAGATTGTCCCTGCTTTTCCCGGCAGAGCATCTGGTGGATTTGAACCGTGCGCCTCTGGCATTGTAGTGCAGTTTCTTGCCACTAGGCCACCAGAGCTCCCCTTAATTGTCTAACTTTCACATGCAGATGTTGTTGTTATGTGATCTCGAATCACTTGCGACTCATAGTGACCCTATGTACAACAGCCCTAAAACCTGCTCTATCCTGTGCCAGTCTCTCTGTCTCTGACACACCCACCCTGATTATCCCAGTCACTGAATCAATCCACCTCATAGAGGGCCTTCCTCTCCTGTGCCGTCCATCCACCCTCCCAAGCATGACGTCGCTCCCCAGGGACCAGTCCCTCCTTGCAACATGTTCAAAGCATGTTAGATGAAGCCTCAGAATTCTTGCCTCCAAGGAGCAGCCTGAGTTAGCCCTTTCTAGGATGAACCTGTTCATTTTCTTAGCTGTCCATGGTACATTCAATACTCTTTTCCAGCACCACAGCTCAAAGGCATCAATTCTCCTTCTAGCCTTCCTAGTCATTGTCCAGCTCTCTGGTGCATAGCAAATGATTACAAAGACCATGGCCTGTGTCAGGCGCACCTTAGTCTCCAGAGTGACAGCATTGTTCTTCAATACTCTGGAGAAGTTCTTAACAGCAGACTTTCCCAATGCAATGCGTCTTTTTATTTCCTGGCTGCTGGTGACAAGAGTGTTATTAAAAATACTGTTGCTCAAAGCAGCTTTGCTCAATGCAATGTTGTTTTTTGGTACCATCACATCAACTCATCATAACTTTTTTTTTTCATCATAACTTTATGAACAACATGATCTGAACCTTGCTGTAGCCTCTGCCAGCCTCACAATCTCTGATATGATCAAGTCCGTTACTACGGACCTTCTTGTGGAAGGTCTTGTGTTTTATTGATTATGTAAAGCATTTGACTATGTGAATCATAACAAATTGTGGCTGACATTGAGAGGAACAGAAATCACAAAACATTTCATTATACTCATGCAAAACCTATCCATGGACCAAAACTCAGCTGTCTGTGTAGATCAAGAAATTTTCTAGATCATGGTTTAAAATCAGGGAAGGTGAGTGTCAGTGCAATAAAGATGCAAGCCCTTGAGTAAGAACCAACTCCCTGCTGATCCTCTGTAGGGCTTTTGAGATAAGACTGGACTGTAAATCATATAGAAGGAGATCTGCCATCTTTCTCTTTTGGAGCCTCTGGTGCATGTGAATCATCAAAGAGCCTAGCCTGGGTGAGGAGCCTCCAGCGCTCACTATCCAGTGCAATACGTAGCTTGACTTCTTGACTTCTGTTTCCATAGGTGTTGATTGTGAAGCCAAATCAAATGAAATTCTTGCAACTTCCCACTTTTCTGCATCTACCCTGCTATTGCTTAGAGTTCTGAGGAATTTGATTCTCTTGATGTTGGGTCATAATGTATTCTGAAGTCCTCATCAGGAAGAGCTTCAAGTCTTACTCATTTTCAGCAAACAAGGCTGTATCACCTACACATCATAAGTTGTTAATGATGCTGCATTCTTCTTCAGAGAGTCCAGCTTCTCAGATGAATTGCTAAACATGCAGATGACATGAAAACAGTAATTACCGTTATCAGGAAATGACAATCATGAGGAGAGAACACCACTGGAAACTGCTGGCAGTTGTGTGGTCCTGAGGGCTTGCCCACCTGGCTCGTGGGGGCTGCCCAGCCTGCTGTCTGCTCTCTCTCCCAGGCTGGGTGAATCTGCTTTGTCATTCTCCTCTGCTGTCCCCTGGTGTTCCTCCAGGCCTGGTGCCTTTGAACTGAATTCTCAAGAGTCACGTGGGATAATAACCTACTCCTTTTAATTTTAGGTTATTGTTGCTGCTGTCAGTCTGGAAGTCCTTTAATGAATGCTTGTATTGTTCTCCTGCCTGGAGCCTTTTTCAAATGATCAGCACATTAGAAAACAAAATAATGAGTCCATTTCCCCACCCCCCAATACACACACACAAACAATGGCAATGCTAAATCCCCCAGACTTGTATGGGTAGTGGAAAGAGTCTGGGTTTGGGAGGCACGGCGCCAAGGTTTGGTTTTGACCCTCCCATTGGGTGCTGGTGACATGGGCCACATCATTCACTCATTCAACTAGCATTGGCTGGAATCTTCAAGTGTTAGCTGCATAATCTGTGGAAGATTGTAACAATGTTGTTGTTGTTGTTATGTGCCATGGAGTCGCTTGACTCATAGCGACCCTATGTACAACAGTCCTAAACTCTGCTCTGTCCTGTGCCAATCGCACTGTCTCTGACACTCCCATCCTGATTATCCCAGTCACTGAATCAATGCACCTCATAGAGGGCCTTCCCCTCCTGATTATAACAATACTCACCCTAAATACTTTCAGGACTGTTTACAGGAGCTA
>NW_006399853.1:5668-19945 GCF_000299155.1 Elephantulus edwardii
GGAAATTATCTTAGGAAAAGAAAAAAATTTACAGACTTTGGATTTCCATTCATCTATTGTTGCACTTACCTCCCTCCCAACCCTCCCCCGTAGTACACTACCCTCTTGGAAAACTAAAAGAAAAATGATTTCATTGTTTTACAATCCCTCCCCCCAGGTCCACTCCACTATACAGCCTTCACTCTGGACTCCTGTCATGACAAAAATATCTAGTAATTTTCCCTCCTAAACAGTTTTCTCCCTCATCTGCTTCAATGCAGTATACATTATTGAACCCATCCTTCTTGGTCTCCTCCCAACCCTGAGGTCAGTCCGGGAGGCATGCACTTCTTAAAGCATCTTTTACTCTAGAAATTCCAGCTCTGCCCCTTTGTGACTTTTGGTCAGGGGGACTGTCTTCCTTTAATCTTAGTTTCCTGTTCTGTAAAGCCTACCCACCCTCAGAGTTCTGAGGATTAACTGAAATACCAAGGCCAAGGTCATCTAGTAGGCAGGCTTCCAGGATGCGTCTTCCGAATAACATTGAACTGTGTGTATAATACGCTGAGTGTCTGAATGCACAACCAGAAGAGGCGGTCACCTAAGATGTGCAGCTGAGGAATGCTGAGATTGTCCCCACCCTGTCGTATTCTCCCCGCCCAGGATTTGGTACCTGAAAGTCACCAGGAAACACTCATTCCTGTGGGTTTCTCGTCAGAGTGCATAACTGCCTTATGCTTCACTGTCACTGGGAGCGGCACAGCCTTACACCAATTCACCTGCCACAGCTGAGAGGCAAAGAAGATCAAAGGGAAGAGAAATAGTGAGTCCTGAAGAGAGGTCTGCTCTAGGACTGATGCTCAATGTAACACAGTTATTCAAAAGTGAGCTTATAATTTAAAAAGAAAGTTAAAGGACCCCTTGACATTATTCTTAAGGACCTTGGATAGTGAATTACACTAGGGCTGAAAAACAAGCTCTGGTGTGTTACTTGCTGAAGTGCTGAGAGGTTGGAGGTTCAAATCCATCATCTGCTCAGCAGGAGAGAGATGGGCAGCCTCAGAAACCTGATGGAGGGTCTCCAGTCTAGTCAAGGGCAGGGGGCTGTTTGAATCCACGCAGGTGTGCTGTGGAAGAAAGCCCTGGTGATCTAGTTTGGTAAAGATTAAAAAAACCAAATTCAATTTTCAAAAGGCCCTCTTTTGAAAACATATAATTTTTTCCTTCAAAGTCTATGCATTAATAATTCAATTCCTCTTACTGTAGTAATAAACAATTGAAGAAGAAGAAGAAAAAAAATAAAATGCAAACTCATTGACCTCCTGCTGTATCTCCTTAAGAAGGCAGGCCCCGGGAGCTCTCGTGGCCTAGTGGCAAGAAGCTGCACTGCAATCCCAGAGGAACATGGTTCGAATCCACCAGATGCTCTGCCGGAGAAGGAGGGCAATATCCTCCTGTACCAGTCAGATCTGATTTGACGGTACACGCTCAGATCTGATTTGACGGTACACGCACACAAAATAAAAAAAAAAAAAAAAAAAAAGAAGAAGGCAGGCCCCACCCTTTGGGATATAACTTTTTAACAAAGCTATCTTTCCTTTTTACCTTAAATAACAACAACCCAACATGAAACCTCAAACTCTCTGCTGTTAAGTGGGAACTCATGGGAACTCACTGAGGCTGCTAGCCCTGGAGCGAATTTGCCCATCTTTAGTGGAGCCAGGGTGGATTTGAACCTCCAGCCTCCAGAGAGGTACTGCCTTGGGGTTAGTAGGGCAGCTCCTCATAAGCCACACTACCAGAGGTCCACTGGGGAGGACTACAGTTAAGAAAACCCTATGGACTGCGGGTCTGCACGGTAACACGGGAGGCTGCCATGAGTTTGCATCGACTTGATGGCAACAGTGTTGGGGGTTTTTTGGGGTGGGGTGTTGTCCTTAAACACCGTTCTTCTCACAGCTGGAGCAGGAAGGGTAAAGACAGTCTTCATAAAGCAGGTGTTTCAGAAGTTCCAGAGCCCCAGCTGGCTTCTTTCTTCCTAAATCTAGTGTGTCCCTGGAGAGGTACCTGACGCTGGAGGGTCTTCCACCTTTCTCAAAGTTACCCATTCTCTGTAGTCTTTCCTGAGTCCTTTGTTGATTGTTGTGTGCCTCTGCATTGGATCTGACCCATGGCTGACTCTCTAGCAGGTTTTCAGAGGCCGTAAATCAGTCAAGAGCTTACCCATCCTTTCCCAGCAGAACAGATGGTGGATTTGAACTGTGTGCCTTTGAGATTGCAGCACAGCTTTTTGCCACTAGGCCACCAGGGCTCCTTAGGGAGAAGTCTAGGTCCCTGAATATTCTGGATGTTTTTCCTCCTTGAGGCCCTTTCCCCCCTAAAACTAGCTTTTCTGACACTGGCTCATCCAGCCACAAACAGCAAAGGAATGTATCCTATCTGCCAAGACAGGCTGGACAGCAGAGGCCGGGAGAATGACAAGAGCCCTGACCCCGAGGAGGCACAGACTGTCTTCCTCCTTTTTTTTTTGTCTTCCTCCTTTTTAATGCCCTTTGGGCAGGTTCTAGAACTTCCTCCAGGCATTCTACAGTTGCCTTCCTGCACCAGGCCTCATGTCCTCTCCCAGGCTCACTGCCCACTTTGTGCCTGGTGCCACTTCCTTGTTTTGACATCCTTTCAGGTTTCTGTGTTTCTCCAATTACTGCTTGGGTCCATTTCTTTCTTTTTTTTTTAAATTTTTTTATTTTTTATTATTTTTTTATTTTTGTGTGCGTGTACCGTCAAATCAGATCTGACTGGTACAGGAGGAGATTGTCCCTCCTTCCCCGGCAGAGCATCTGGTGGATTCGAACCGTGCACCTCTGGGATTGTAGTTGCAGCTTCTTGCCACTAGGCCACCAGAGCTCCCCTGGGTCCATTTCTTTCACTCACCACATGTGCACCAGGTTAGGGAACCACAGGTGCTGAGCAGGACCCCAGAATCCACACACTCTGCACTGTCTACTGTATCACAGGAGAAAGACATATCACAGGTACAAAGTATGGTAAATGTCATGAAGGTAATGCAGTACCGCCCACAGGGAGGTCCCATGAGCAGGGGACTTCAAGGAGTGAACTTCTGGAAGCTGACCCCAGGCGTTTCTTCCTTCCTCACAAGCTCAAATTGCCAATCCTTTGGTTAGTAGTTGAACATGTAACCTTGTGCTTCCAAGGACTTCTTTCATTAAAGAAAGACGCAAGGTGAGCTCTGGTGGCCTAGTGGCAAGAAGCTGCACTGCAACCCCAGAGGTGTGCAGTTTGAATCCACCGGATGCTCTGCTGGAACGGAGCAACAAATCCCCTCCTGTATCAGTCAGATCTGATTTGATGGTACACACACACAAAATAATAAAAAAAAAAATTTAAAAAATACAGACAACATATTTATCAATGCAATTAAGACTGTTGTTAGCATTTATTTGAACTATTTAAGAAGTCAGGGAGCTCTGGTGGCTTAGTGGTCAGGAATCACGCTGCCAACGCAAAGATACATGGTTCAAATCCACCAGCTGCACTGCAGGAGAAAGATGGTCAATCTCCTCTCTTACCCCCTAGTGCGGGCAGAACAGTCAGATATGAGTCAGTTCTGACCCAACAGTACAGAACAACAGCGTTCCGGAAGTTAGGGTGGGAGGGGCTAAGACAATAACCTGAATTGAAAGAGACTGGAGCTGGGGGTGTGTGACACACGTCATCTAAGCCAGAGGCTCTCAGTCATCCGCAGTGGGAAGCCGAAGGAGCCAGACGCCCTGCTGCAGTCACCTCGTGGCTTCCTCTGGACTTGACTTTCAAGATACCTCTCTGCAGTGGTCCATTCGGGTTCCAGGTGAACTCCTCTCATACCCGTTGCAATGGAGTAGAAACTGACTCAGAGCTGACTCTGCACAGGGTGTCTGGAGCTTTGGTGGCCTGATGGTAAGAGGCTGGGCTGCAATCCCAAAGCTTCACAGTTCAAATCCACCCACTGCTCTTCACAAGAAGGGTGGGCGGTCTCCTCCCTTGAGACTTATGGCGTCTGAAAACCAGCTGCAGAGTCAGCTAGGAGTCCATCCTGACAGGACAGTAACACCAAATCGCACAGGAGGAGATTGCCCATCGTCCTAGGGCAAAGCCTCTGGTGGATTCTCACTATCTGAGAGGCGGTGAGCAGTGCAACCACTCATGGACCACCTGGCATTGCAGAAATAGTCCCGGGAGTGCCCAGGTCCAGCCTTGAGCTGTTCGGGCTGGGCTGCGTCTCATCAGAGCTGCTGTGGTGGGTGCTGGCCTATGGGTGGTGGCGGCGGAAAACTGCTTGACTCAAGGGCTCAGAGGCTCAATGAGGTGGTTATGTCACTACCCAGAAGTCACTTTGCTGGAATAAGTCAGCCCAGTGCCATTTCCGGCCTGTCAGAACTCAGAACCCTTGTTCCTGATAAGCGCCTGACCTCAGACCGCTTGGAATCTTTAAAATGATTCATTTAGACCTTCACCATGGAGCACGTTGGCTAATGGGGTAGGGTGAGGCTCTGAGGCAGAGCCCAAACCCCAGTGTCCCCAAGTCCAGTGGGTTCACAGGGATCCTCCTCTTGGATTCAGAGGCTATAATCTTTATGGGAGGAGATGGCCTATTTTTCTCCTGCATGGCAGATGGTGGATTCAAACTGCTGACCTTTTGGTTAACAATCCTGCATGTTTCACATTACGCGAGCAGAGCAGATAATGCAGGTGCTGCAGGTGGTGAATCATGAAATGCCTTGGTTCCCACAGGGCAGGGCTCGACATTTCTCCCGGATCCCACAGCCTGCTCACAGGAGGTGCTGGGTGACCTGAGGGGGAGCTGGTGGGACTGGGGGGCTCCTGGTCATGAGGAGAGGGTAGGACTTGAGGAACCTGAGGAGGAAGGGAGGGGTGAGTCCACTGATGAGCGTTCTCTTTCCTATCCCCTCATTTCTGGATCTCAGCAGTGGTTATCCGGTCACATCAATCTCTTTAGAAGCTAAGGTGGCAAGACTGAAGGTGACAAGACTTTTGCTTTGGACACACTGTCAGGAAAGCTCAGTCAGAAAGGATTATCACGAGCAGTGAAGTCAAAGGCCAGCAAAACAAAACCAAACCCCAACAACTTTCCGTGCGATAGAGGAACACAGTGGCCACAACGAAGGGTTCCAACACTAGCGTGAAGATGGCCCACAACTGGGCAACATTTAATTGTGTTGTACGTGAGGTTGCCATGGGTCAGAGTGTCTAGCAACAACAACAATGTCAACCGCAGGCAAGAAGGGGCCAGCGGCTGGCTGAGGCGACCGGCCCCATGGGAGCACGAGGATGGCCAGGAGGTCATGAGCCGAAGCGCTTGCTCAGGTCATCATGTATGCCCGGTAGGCCCAGGTCCACCCCAGGCAGTGTGGCAGGGGCAAGGAATGGTGTTGAAGAGGGTACTGGCAGGTTTGGCCTTGGCCTCAGTGGTTGGGACAGACGTCAAGAGAGGACCACTGACAGGATTTAATAGGAGCGTGACTGACAGGTCAAAGGGTAGACATGTTTGTAGGACAGCAATGGTAAGCAGAAGAGTCTCAACTGAAATTTTTGTTGAAGCACTTGGGAGGTTGGGGGCGTACAGTACAGGGTGATGGGGGGGTCGGGGGGTGTGCTGTGGGTATTCCTGGGATGAGCAGGTGTTGAGGGGGAAAGGATTTCAGGGGATTGGAAAGCTGCGTATACGATGCACAGGAGATTCTAGGAGACAATTTAAAAACCACCACAACAAACCCACCTCAAAACCTCATTGCTGCCCAGTTGAAATGACTCATAGCTGAGCCTCTAGAGAATTTTCTGAGACTGTTAATCTCATGGGAGGAGGAGACAGTCCCCATAGAGCAGCTGATGGATTTGAACCACCTACCTCTGGATTGGCAGTGCGACTCCTTATGCACTAAACCACAGGAGCTCCTTTTTCCCTATTGCAGAAGAGAAGACCAATTGCTATTGAGTAGATTCAACTCAGAATGACCTCCTGTGTTTCAGGGTAGAAGGGTACTCTACTGGGATTTCAATAGCTGATTTTTGAGAAGTAGATCACCAGCCCTTTCTTCTGAGGTACCTCTGGGTGGGCTTGAACCACCAACCTCTGGATTAGCAGTCATGTGTTTAAATGTATGCGTCACTCAGGGACTCCTAGAAAGGGAAAGAGAAAGCAATTGCCCCACTTAACAATCTAAATATGGTAGTAATGGAGACTTTAATAATTAGCGTTATCAGACACATCAGCTTCCAAAAATATGCAGTGTCCACTCCCTGTAGGGAATAGGCGTGGTGGCTTCAAACAAGGAGAGTCAAGGTCGTATCCAGAGCAGAGGACAAGCGGAGGACGGAGACAGAGAGCGAGTTGGGAAGACACCTTAAGGTCACTATTTCTACAGCAAAGACAGAAACTGTCCAAGAATCCTTTTCAAACAGAACATGTTAGTCCATACTAATTCACATCAAGGCAGACAGCTGTGATCTTGAGCTGTGATTCTTTTCTCTTTGGAAAGAGTCAAAGTCTTGTCTGTCACAGGGGCAAATGGCTGAAATAACCTGCTCACCCAGGAGTGAACACCTTTCAGAATTCCTCTCAGCATTCCTGGGAGATGACAGTTTTCTAGAAATTAATCAACAAATGAGCGAAATAACATTTTTAGCAGATGCATCACTTTTCTGGCACAAATGATGCTCTTAGTGAATTTCAAGGAGTTGTCAGTTCAGAAGGCAGGTTCTAGAGTTGGGGAACCCCCAGTGACAGTCTCCTCAGTTTCCTGCTCTGTGAAGAGAGGCTATTAACTCTACAAACCTCTCTGGGTTACTGTAAAGATTAAATGAATGGTTAAATGCACTGAACTGTGGTGGCTGGTATAATGAGTAAAAATGAGGTTTTTATTATAACCATTGTTGTTATGTTGTTAAATACATAGGCCCCTCATAGCGACCTATGAACTTTCTATGGTTCTCTAAGTTCATAGGGTTTCCAGAGGCAAGCCATTTTGGAAGTGAATGCCACTCCTGCTTCCAAGCTTGTTTTAATTGGGGAGCTCCACCAAACAGTGTCCACCATGGGTCACCATTATCACATTTGACACATCAGTGTCACAGTGTTCGGCATCACAGCAACCACGAGTTACCTCTGTACAGCAAATGGACAGACCAGTGCTATACCACTTAGAAGAATGTTTGACCAAAAACCATTAAAAACAGACCCTTCAGGATTTAAAAATTCTGATACGCCCACAAGCTGGTGGACTGTTATAACCATTATCTTATCAATTTATCCATTTAGTCAAGAATGGAAAGCCTTCATATCTGGAGGCAGTTAGCAAAAGCCAGGAAACTGGAGGACTTGAAAGACCAAGTCTAAAGAGACTCATGTTAAGGGGAGCATGGAAGCAGCACTGTGGGAGGTTTAGAATCTTCTCCTGGGGAGTCTCACCCCAGATTCTAGCACAGGTTCTTCAAAGCTGCATTTTCTCCTCAGACACCCTGCACTACTTTTAGGTACGGTAGGCTGTTGCTCAGATGTTGATCTCTGGTTTGTTCTCAGTACCTTCCCTTCTTTTGTCCTATCAGTCAGGTGTCCTGTGCAAGCTCACCTTTTCTGCTGCCCTCCCACCCAGTACTACCCGCTCCCTCATTGTTGTTGTTTACCACAGAGTCGGAACCAACCCATAGTTTTCCAAAGGCAGTTAATTGCGAGGAGAGTGCTCATTTGTCTCCCGCGGAGCAGCCAGTGGCCTCGAACCGCCTGCCTTAGTGATTGTAGCACAACTTCTTGCCCCTACACCACCAGAGCTCATTCCAGTACTCAAAGTAGGGCAAGCCAAGAGTGCATTATGCTGAATGAATTGAGTTTCAAAAGGGCAAATACTGTAGTAAGAGAAGTACTGTGGGAATAGGAAGATAACTAATGTTGTTGTTGTTAAGTGCCATCCAGTTGTAGATTACTCATAGCGACCCTATGAACGAAAGACCTGAGCACTTGTATAACTTTCATTGTTTCTCCAAGTTCATAGCTATTTTGAAAGTGGATGCCAATCTTACTTCCAAGCTTGTTTTAATTGGGGAGCTCCACCAAACACTGTCCGCCATGTGTAACCATTATTACATTTGACACATAAGTGTGTCACAGTGTTTAGCATCACAGCAATCACGAGTTACCTCTGTACAGCAAATGGACAGACCAATGCTATACTGCTAAGAAGAATGTTTGAGCAAAAACAATTAAAACCAAACCTGAGGGCCGCAGATTAAAATCACTCACATTTGCATCATTTCTGGAGGCAAGCTGTTTTGGAAGTGGATGCCACTCCTGCTTCCAAGCTTGTTTTAATCAGGGAACTCCACCAAACACTGTCCATCATAGGTAACCATTATCACATTTGATAAAGTGGTAGCTATTAACAGTATTTGCAATGAAGTCAGAGTTGAGTGTTAAAACGTTAATAAGATTTGTGTAAATGTCCAAAAGGGGCTGGGGAAAAGGAAAGGGGGCAGAAAAAGGGGAATGGTTGAAAATCACTAGGAGAGCAGAGTTTAGTGGGTGGACCGGGGTAGGTGGGTGAAGGAACAGGAAGACTCAATGGGGACTCAAAGATCAATAATAAATTAATTATACAAAAGACAATATATATGAATGTATGGAACAATGTAAATGAAAGATTGTATGAAACACAATGCACACATGTACACGAATAAATCAATGTATAGGAAGTGCAAAGGCAATTAATTGTAGGAAAACCACTTAAAAGGGGCAGGGGGAAGGACCTGGAAAACTCAGAGGCGCCGGGAGGGTCACCCTTCCCAGGATGGACTACAGAGCTGGGGAGTGAGTGCAGAGGTGGAATTTGGGGCGCCTGACACGCGCGTGGGGGCGGAGCGGCGCGGCGCTGGCGGAACCGGCCTCACCGGCAGGTGGCGCTCTCCTCGCAGGGCTCGCGTCCAGAAACTTGCCCGGGATGTTGACGCCGCTGCACGAGAAGGGCGCATCGCAGTCGCTGGGAGCCGCACTGTTGGCATCTGCGGAAAAGTGACACGAGAAGAAAGCGGGCTCCCCCGCAGAAGTGACTTCAAGGATTCGGACACCGCGAGCTTTATCTGCGAAGACTTAAAGGAGGGGTGAGTAACTGGGAGCAGCGCATAGTCTTGGCACCGCCATCCTTTTTCTTAGTACCCTGCTCCGGCGTGCACCGACTGGCTTTCTGACGCCCTAGAGAGACACTTACAGGAATGGAGTGACCCGGTGGGGAGGCAGGAGCGCGGGAAAGCCGAGCGGGAAGCCCGCGTCGGTGCGCACGGCTGTCTGCATCGGGAGGAGCGGCGGTCCTTCCCGACAGATGGCGCTGTCTGGCTTTCCTGCGGTGCCCGGCGCCGATCCCCAGGGGCTGCCGCCGCAGCGGCCTCTCTAGCCGGCCGCGAGGGCTCAGTGGTTCCGGGCGGAAGTGAGGAGCCGAGCGGAACGGCCTCTGGTGACATTTTCTCCGGGCGGCGCGGACGAGTGAAGGGACTTGGTGGTGGTAGAGGTTGCGGAGGCGGCACGGCTCGCGCTTGGTCCCGGCAAAGCTCTGACCGCGTCTCTGCTCGCGGTCCAGGTGCGTGCCTGGGAAAGAGGAGGCGGCGGTGGCCGCTGCGTCCCGGGTCACTGCGGCCGGGAGGAATCCCGGCCAGGGGGTCAGTGCGCTCCCCGACGGGGCGCGCGGAGCGGGCGAGGAGGTGCGGCCGCCGCGGAGCGCAGGTGAGGCGGGAAGGGGCGCCGGAGGCAGCATCCGCTCGGGCTGTGTCCCGACGAGAGAGCGGGAGGAGGTGCCGCCGTGCGGGCCGCGGAGCGGTGTCTGGGCGCCCGAGTCGTGACCGGCCGGGGTGCGGACCGTGGGGTGCTCGCCGAGCCCGCCACGGTCCCCGGCCCGCCCGTCCGCTCGGGACCCTCGCGCCCTCGGGCCAGGCCAAGTCGGCGGGCCGAGCTAGCGCCGTCCCCGGGGCCCGTGCTTCCCGCGGAGGCTCGGGGGGGAAGCTGGCGGGGGTGCAGCCCTCGGAGCGCGCGGGGGAGCGGCTCGGTGGCCCCGGAGTTGTCTTTGCGTAACTTTCCGGCGCCCCGGCCCGCTGGGGACGCGGTGGCCGCAGCGCTGCCAACGTCGCGCTGGCCGGGTCCGGCGGCGACACCTGCCCCGGCGCCGCGGCCGCTGTTGCTTTGGGGGAGGGAGGGGAGGCTTGCCCGCAGGCGCCGCCAGTTCGTGGAAGGGGGGTGTCAGCCTCCGAGATTGGCGTCTTCTGGCGAGTTTATCAACTTTATGAGGGGGAAAAAAATCCGTAAGGATGCAAACTGGCGAGGGAGGACCCAGTGAAGATCTCCGCCTTCCCCGAGGTCCCAGGAGGGTTCGCTTCTCTCCCCCAGCAGCGGGGTCCTTAACTCCCTTGCGGCACTTACCCGGTGTTCCTGTGCTGTTCGTGCAGCCGCCTCCCCGCGGACCTGGACGTGCCATTCATTCTCTGTTGCACATCCCCGACTCCCTTTATCCCAAGTTGGAGGGATCTACCCCGCACCTTCACTGCCTGAGCCTTTCTGCTTGGATGTGCTGTTTGCCTCCTGCCTGCGCTTTTGCTTCCTGAATCTTTCCATGCAGAAGAAGGAAAATTCCCACTGATGGTGCTCTGCCCAGGTTGGGCTTCTTAATTGCAAATACATCTGGTGCATTTGCTTATGCTGTTACTGTGGGGGTATGGTTGGATACATGGTAACAGCCGTCTCTTCTCCTGGGGTATTTTAAGGATGGAGCCTATTAACTTTCTAATGTCGTTTTGCTGATTCTGGCAATCTGGATTGCTCCAGTAATCAGAGCATCCATTGCCTTTTGGTTTAACTGGCGTCTGCAGAGGCCCACAGTTGGTGGTTATTACCTGATGGCCTGAAGAGTCACAACCTAATAGCCGTTTTTTAATTTTTTTTTTAATAGTTCAGAGTATAATATTTTGGCTAATTAGTGTGTCCAGTACCCTGTCTTGTTGAGGGCTTTGTGTGCACAGGTGCTCAGTAGCTATAAAATTATGAGTTAAGAATGAATGGAAATCCAAATTCTCTGTAAATGTTCATTAAAATTATTATTATTATTATTATTATTATTATTTTTTAGTATTTTTGTGTGAGTGTATCGGCAAATCAGATCTGACTGGTACGGGAGGAGATTGTCCCTCCTTCCGCGGCAGAGCATCTGGTGGATTTGAACCATGCGCCTCTGGGATTGTAGTTGCAGTTCCTTGCCACTAGGCCACCAGAGCTCGCCCATTAAAATTATTAAAAAAATAAAATGTAAAAAAAAATTATGAGTTAAGTTTGAATGGAATACAAACAGCTGGAATTTGCTGTGATTCTCCCTACATGCTAATTAAAAAAGAAATTTAATGAAATATGCTATTCCATCAAATGAAAAAGGAAATGTTTCAGACATTTCTAAATCAGATTCTTCTAGTCTTTTCCAGTACAGCTATAATCTTCAAACCGTATCTTTCTCATAGTGGTAGAGTACTCTCAATGGACTCGGGTGGCATTGTCCATAGGAAGTTGGGCTTCTAATCCAAAGATGATATCTCTTTGGAGGTTCAACTCAACCAGCTGCTTTGAAGGAGGAAAAATAGGCAGTCTTCCCCCTGTGCAATCTCCAGTCTCAGAAAACCCAATGGAGGGTCAGCTTTGAATGGTTTCCACCTTGATGGAAGGGAGTTTTGTAGATGGAAACTTTAAGATATGCGTACACAAGCTGAAAGTTTTAGTTTGAGAGACCAGAAAGAAACCTAAAGGTAATTGTATTGAAAGCACCCCCTAAACCAGATTTCCTAATGCAAAAACACCACAGTGTTTTTGGATTTTTGTTTGTTTTGTATTTTTTTTTTTAATAGAAAATGGGATGCACTGAACTTGGGGAGCTGAAGACTTTTCTTAGGGTTAATTTTTTAATGTAGTTGTTACATAACTCATTTATCATTACATACCTTTCTGTAAGTGTGACTATCTTTCAACTCTTTTATTGTTTTAAAACTTGGTGTTAACTGATGCATAACTAAGTTCATACATGTTCAGTAAAAGTAGGGTTTCCACCCTCTCCCCTTTCTTTTTAAAGTCTGGAGCTTCTGTAACACTGAGACTCATACCCTGCATTTGTAATTTTGGTAAATCTCTTCACTCTTATTCTCCTACATGTAGTAACTAGGTTAATAAAGCCAACAATTATCTTTGTCTACTGAATTCACAGTGCTTGGGAAACCTGTAAAAGAGAAACTTCTGTACAGTATGTATAATATAGTCTGTTTTTTCCTATTGTACCAATTTCAATGTTTACTGTTATTTTGAGAAGCAGTTTGGAAGTTTCTTGTGTAGTAGTGCAGGCAAAGTGAGCCAGATATGTAATAAGTACATAGGAAGCAAAGACAATACAGAAGCAGCGTGAAGTCCTTGAGACAACTTAGAGAAGTCACCAAAATATTTGGGTTGCACCTCCTTCTTCTCACAACACAGCTGATTGCTCACTGTGTACCAATGGTGTTTTACCTGCTAGAGCTGTTGTGGTGGTAAAGAAATTGTACTTTTAGACCAGAGTTTTGATGTGGATTTCCGGGGGTTGGGGCCAGCCTGAGCACAGCCAGCCACAGCTCGTTCAGTGTGGCCAGAGCTTCCAGTGTTCAGAGCAGTCAGTCATGTATGTCTGGGGTATGTGGACAGGGCTACATTGTGAGGGCCCCTTAAGTGATCTTAGAATGAGTTAGGAATTTCCATTTTTTTGTGGGGGGGGGAGCCCTTTCGTGAAGTATGAGATCGTTACTGTTCTTAGAGAATTTTCTTCATTTCCACTTAGGTAAACTCAATGAATAGAAGTTTTAATAGTTTCTTTTTCAATATTTGTTTATAGACTTGACTATTACTAGATTAAAGTTATTTAATAGTTTCCCCCCTTTAGTTGTCATACCTCTTTTACATTTACATTTAGGCATTGTCACCACACATGTCCAAGTTTTTTAGTTTTTATCTTCTCTTAGGCCTGTTTTCATACTTTCAGGCCTCTCGTGATTGAATTGAAGGGAAATCAGTGTTTTCTGCTTCTGTGCAGGACCTTTATCTCCACAGCAGTGGGTTTAATGTTCATTGTCACTTGTTATACTTAATCATGAGGCCTTGTACTAAAAGGACAGAATATCTATCATGCTTGGTTTTATTCTTTCCTCTACTTCTAACCATTGCAAGGAGAAATGTGTTGTTTGTAAGAAAGGCCTGGTAATCTTGTGAAAAATTAGCCGCCAGAAACCTGTGAGGCATAGTTAACTCTGGCATGCCTGGGGTGGCCACAGGTCAGAATTGACTCAATACTAACTGGTTAAATTAGAATAAGCTGAATTCTGTCTGTATGTATGCATGCTTGCATATGTATGTGTGTGTGTGGACAGGTGGGTTGGTTGGTGTCCCTTTCTTTTTTGGAGGTTGGTAGTGTCTTGTTTCTCTTTAGTTCTGGTTATTCGGTCACACAGAAAGCACATAAAATTGCCAGATTACCCTTCCCTCTGTCTGTCTGAATCTGTTAGTTGCTGCTGTTGTTAGGTTCTTTCGTGTCCAGTACGACTTATTGTGATCCTTGGAACCACGAATCTGCTGATCCTTGCCATCCTCATCATCGCTGACACACTCGAACCTTTGGTGGCGAGAGTCACTGTGTCAGTCCAACTCACTGAGGGTCTTCTCTTTTACTGACACCCACCTTTCCAAGCATGAAGTCTTTCCAAGGAGTAGTCCCTTCTAACAATATGACCGAATTAAGTGAGACAGAATGTCACCATGCTTGCCTTTGAGGAACACTCTGTTAATAGCAATATATGTGACTTAAAAATACTTTGAAATAACCAGTGTGACTCAGATTTGATAGCTTGTCTGCCTTGAATTTAGTGTTTTAAAGTTTTATTTCTATTCTTTCATGTCTTTATTAAAAAAATAAAGAACCTCATTTCTTTTTTCTCAGAATCTGTCACTTAATAACCAGTGTTGTTGAGTACTGTCAATAATAGCAGATAGGAAGATGATAATGATAACTTTGTTTTAAAGCTGCTTGGATGAATATTTTCTACTTACGTGGACATGAATCAAAAGTGGAAATCTCAGGTACGTGGTTCAAATCCACCAGATGCTCTGCTGGAGAAGGAGGGGCAATTTCCTCCTGTACGAGTCAGATCTAATTTGAAGGCACACACACAAAATCACACACACACACACACACA
>NW_006399853.1:20045-31521 GCF_000299155.1 Elephantulus edwardii
GTGTGTGTGTGTGTGTGTGTGTAGGGGACTATTTCTACTTCACTAAAGGAAAAATTTATTGACAAGCACTTTTTGTGCCAGATAGAGATGGGTAGAAGATAAAAGAGGAATTCCATCTGTTGAACTAGATGATTTCTAACTTTCCTTCCTGTTCTAAAATGTGGGGGAAAGGAAGTTGGCTATAGGAGAAAAGAGCACTGCAGAGCACTACCATAGCATGGAACTAGGCTTTTCTTTTTTTAAGTTATTTAAAATAAGGTATTGGAACAGAAGTATTTTTCTTAAATGAATCTTTAAGGAAAAAGAAAAAAGATTGGAGATCACAATATCTTTATTTATTTATTTTATATGGGTTTCCTCTGCCTGGAATTCAAATCCATGAGTGAACAGATTAGTTTTGATTTTGTAGAGCAACAGAATGAAATCTAGAGTTTCCTGATAGCAGCCATCCCTATGAATGTTTATAAACCAGGATTGTGTTTAGGTGATCTGTAAATGAAGTTTTCATTAGCATTACAGGAGAAACAAGGTACTGACTAAAGGTGCCAGTTTTGTACTGAGTTGTCTGGTTTAAAAATTACTTTTAGGATTTCCAGACTCACATTTTATTAGGTGCCCTGTAATCAGAGAACAACACTGTTGGGGATTGGGAAGTTGGGTGTGGACTTCAACATTAGGAAAACATGGCTGTTTTCCTTTTGAGTTAAGAACAAAAAACCTCATGTGGCTAAGATTCATGCAGTATCCTGTCTGCCTTTATCTTAACTTAGCTTTGAAATATAGTTTGTTCTTAACATTCCATTGGTAGGGGTTTCCAATATTATCCCTCAGCTGTAATCCTCTAAGCATTTTGTTACAAGCTTGAATACAGTGGATAGATTTTTGTCAGTATTTATCTTAGGGATCTCTCTTCCCTGTGGTGTGAACTGCCTTCTGATGGAAGATAGCCAGAGCAGAAATCTTGTAGGAAATCTAGGGCCTGTTGGAAATTATTCTTGATTCACAATGAGGGCTCCTTCACTCCCTAGAGACTCTCTCTTTAGCCACAAGTGCTTTTTTCTTTTTGCATTTGGTAGCTTTTTCGGCTTCATGCTTGGTGCTAGCTTATTTACTGCTTTAGTGCTGCCTAGGTGCATACCAGTAGTGGTGGTATCTGTAATATGCAGGGTTTCCAGTAGCTATTATCACTCTTGGCCTATTTATAGAGTTTATATCAGTGGAGAAAAGTTGGCTGGCAAGCTGGCTGAGCTGCTCTCTTCCCATGGCTGCAGACTTTGGGATCAGTCAAATCCCTCATGTTATTGGAGAATCCCGTCAGCTGTATTGATGTCAGTGTCCACTACCTTGCTGTGGTGGATACTGAAACCAACTTAGCTCTTTTGTATGCAAGTTTTTTCAGTTAGCTTTACTCTTAAGAAGAAAACAAAGCAAGAAGTCACACTGTTATGCTCCTGGAGAAGAATTCTTGTTCACTGTTGGTGGACACCCCGTGTCAGGTCCTATACCATCCTTACTCTTGTTGCTTTGGTCTTTTGTTGCAGCTAATCTGTCCGCCCATCTCCTTGAGATGTCACTGTGTCAGTCCACATACATAGGTGTGAAGAAATAGCTTTACTAGTCTGTTAGCACTTGTCTCAGTTTTTGTCTTATTGTTTGTCAGAAGGTAAAATGAACAGGATATTACATTTTAAGTTGTATCTATTTAACATGATTAAATGTATTTTTATGCCAAAGTTAATTGTATTTTGAGTGAGCAATTATTAGCAATGGTTTTGGAATGCCATGCTATTCTGTCAGCATTTAGAATTCTCCAATTATTGCATAAATATGTTTTTTATAGTTACATCAGGACCCAAATAAGATCTGTACATTATTTTTTTACTTGATTGCTTTTTATTGTTATTTGAGTGAACGCTTACAAAATAAATTTGTTTTCCCTTCAACCATTTATACACAGTTTGTTTTACAACAGTAATTATAGTATCCACAGTGTAATCTCAATTCGGCCCTATAGTTCTTATTTCCATTAATCCTTCTATTCTGCCCCTTCTGGTCTTTTGAGTTTTATCGTTGGGCAGGTGCTGCTCTTTTGACTTTATGTGGTTGATTTCTCTAAGGAGTGAGTGCCTCACTCGTGATATTACTCCTTTTATCTTGTTGTTGTATGCCAACAAGTAAAACTCACAGCGATCCCATGAAGAACAAATCTGAACCTTGCTGTGTCCTGTACCATCCTCACAATCTTTGATGCGTGGGAGCCCGTTCTTAGAGTCTCGGTGTCAGTCTGTCTAATTTAAGATCTTCTTTCTCTGACAGCACCTCCCCCCTTTTCTCAGCATGATATCTTTTCCCAAGGATTGGACTCTCTTAACAACATGCTGGAAGCATGTGAGACAAAGTTTCACCATCCTTGCCCCTTGTTGCATGTTCTTCAAGACATACTTGATTGGTTTTTTTGGCAGTACTCTCCTTAGTACTCGTCTCCAGCCCCACAATTCAAAGGCATTGATTCTTCTGTCATCCTTATTCATTGTCCAACTTTCAGAAACATAGGAACTAACTGAAAGGACTATCAGGCTTGGATCAGGCAAACTTTTAGTTTTTAAACTGACATCCTTGCTCTTTAGCACTTTGGAGAGGTCTTTGACTGTTGGGTATACTTTATAGTCCCATAGGCCTCTCATTTGTTTGACTGGAAATTGAGCCAGAGTGGGTGAGTTTTGTCCCAGGTTCTGCAGGTAAGCAAGGGTCAGAGTAGGATTGGGGATTCAGCCAGTTTTAATCAGATCAGTAAGCCTGGCCTCTTTATTTTTTGGTTTTGTTCTACATTTTTGATCTATACATTATTTTTCAGTTTGTAAATTTCCTTAACTTGTTTTCCTAGAAAATTCTTTGTTGGGTAAACTGGAGAATTTTCGGTCTGAATTTGCAGATCTCAGTCTTGTGGTTTTGAACACGCTCCTGTGTCTCTTGAGTTTTGCATTTAGAAGCTCAGTCAGCTTTGATTTCTATAGTAGATGTGTTCATTTTACTTTTTTTTTAAAGGGGCAGGGAGAAGCAAGAGTACTTCATAGATGATCCTGCCTGCTTCCCTGAGGAGGACATAATGTCTAGCTCCCTCTGATGTAAGCAGCTATTGATCATGCCCAGTTCCATTAGTTAATTACTCACTGTTGCTCACGCTCAGACGTGCCTCTCTTCAGTTCTAGTTCTGAGTCTTTTTTATTGTATTTTTTTTATAGCTTTGACAGCCTTTTCCTTTGGTGATTATAAGGGAAAGCAAAGTTCTTAACAATTTTAAATGGTTTACATAATAATAAGATTTTAAAAATATCTTCTTTAAAAACTAAACCATAATTCCCTTACTACTCTATTACAATGCATTTCTCCCCACCCCTTGTATGAAACCAAGCTTCCTGGACTGCTACAAAAGCACAGCAGACAGGGATAGATAAGAAACAACTTTATTTTGAGCAGGGGGAACGACAACATAAAATGCATTTCTAAAATGCAACTTATGGAGCTTCATATCCACAGAGCCTTTGCTAAGTGTCTTTTGCTTACTACTGAGTTTAAGGGTGTACTTAATACATAGTATCTTTTGTGCTGAGGATATGGTAATCAATATAACAAAGCCTCTGCCTTCTTGTATCTTAAATTCTTACAGAATAGACAGGTGGTAAACTAAACATGCACAAGGTAACTTTTGAAATTATTTTAAAGTAGAAATGAATAGGGTGAGAGGGCAGCTCTGGTGTCAGTGGTAACAAGTTGCACCGCCAACCCAAAGGCACATGGTTCAGATATAGCTCTAGGAGAAAAGATGGACAATCTCCTATGCTTCCAAAAATCTCCTTGAGAGTCACCTATAATTCGGTTCTGACTCTTGGGGACATACATTAACTACATGACAATAAGCCGAGAAGTGGCAGATAATTAAGGAAGGGCCTTTTAAAGGTGTATTTGAGTTGAGACTTGGAAGTATGCAAAAGAACCAGCCACAGAGAAATAGGAGAATGCTTTCCTTGTGATGGGAACATTAAGTATGACATCTTTTGAGTCAGAAAAGATGTTGATGTGCTGAAGGATCTGGAGCTTAGCGAAGGAAAAGGATACTGAGAGAAAGATGTAGGCAGTACATACATAACCCTTTATTGTAAATGGAAATTTTTATTTAAAAAGGAGGGAAATATATACAGAAAACTCTAGATCCAGACAAGAAACAGTCTTGTTTGCCTTTTATGTAAAATAGACATGCCTTGTTCTCATAAAAAGAATATACTCTTGTATTTTTATGGGCAAAATAAAATTCTTAAGCATCAAATTTTAAATACATCTGGAAAACTTTTAAAAAAATTGTTCTTTGAGTGTACATTTACAAAGCAAATTAATTTTTCCTTAAACTGTTCATACACATTTTGTGCTATAACAGTTAATTTTAATACCCACAGTGTAATCATACTTTTCCCCACTTATACCTTGTGTGAAAGAATCTGATGCAACATGAGGGTGGCAGAGTCCGACTTTTGTCAGCTTCATATAAGAGAACTGTCCCCATCGATAATATCCATAGCACCATACAAATAGCTAAATGGTCAAATATGCCACCTTTTATGCTCCGGTACCTATTTCTGTGAATCATCAGGTTCGATGTTTGCTGTAACTTGATTCACAGACTTCACCTACAGTTGTGAGGTTTATTATGGAAATAAATTGGATAGCGGGGAGGCAAAGATTATCACACAGTGCAAGTCTAGGTTTAGGTGAGCAGTCCCAAGGCAGATTAAGAAGGCACAATTCCTCAGGTACCGACAGTCCAGTTCAGCAGCGCAATGCAAGAAGCCTCTGATTTTCTCAGTTGTCCAGCAAACTTTATCTCAGAGCAGTTACAAGTCAGCTTTTCACTGAATCATCCAGTAAGCAAAACTTTTAACTGTGGCCTTCTCCATCCTATCTCCAGGGTTTCTCTGGTTACACCTTGCCACAGTCTCTTCACCCTCTATCCATCCGTCTCTTTTAGTGTCTTCACAGTCTTTACCACTGTCTGTCACAGTGTGGAAAGCATTCTCTCATATTGGTCCCACAACAGTTGATGATTAGCAAGACCATGCCCCCTCCAATATGGGCTAAGTCAATGCAATGAATGACAAGAAAAGCCAATTTTGAAGGGTTTTGACACCCCACCTTGCAATACTAATTTCCAATAATCCTTGTATACCTCTCTGTGTCTTTCTTTTCCTTATTGATATTCCACTGTTTCATTGCCATTGAATCTGAATCAACTCATTTGGCTGAAAATCACATGAGAGGGAGATTGTCCCTTTTTCTCCCATGGAGCCACTCACTGATGGATTTGAACGACAGAGAGGCATGGCCTTTGAGTTAGCAGCCTAACACCTCTTGGACTACATCACATGAGTTCCCTGATGTTTTACTGATCATTTCTCTGTTGGATGTCTTTTCCTTTACCCATTTAATATGTCTTTTATCTGTTTACTAATTTTTACTCTCCTTTTCCTCCCTCCCCATTCCTATTAACATTAAAAATGATTCTTTTTATATGTAAATTTTCCTTAGCTTTATATAATCATGTTCTTAAATTTGTTCTTTCGTAATAGACTTAGCATAATATGCTTAGATACATCCATGTTATGTAATATTTTACAAAATCTTTATTTTCATTTTCACTATGGCACCAACAGTCTTTATTGGTGGCTACAGAGGAAAAAGGAAAAAAACGGCAGGTCCTGCTTCTGAGGCAGTGTTTTACTTTTTGATGTTAGGTAGTACTCCTTTGCATGAGCATATCAAAGTTTTCTTTATCCATTTCTCATTGATGGACATTTGGATGGCTTCCATTTCTTATTGTAAATGATGCTGCAATGAACATGGGTGTGCACATACCTTTTCATGTGACAAGCTCTTATTTCTTTGGGATAAATACTTAGTGATGGTGAGATTGTGGAATTAGATGCTATTTTTATTACCAGCTTTCCAAGGAAACACCAAACTCCTTTCCATAGTGATTTTATCATTTTACATTTTACCGGCAATGTGTAGAAATTCCAGTCTCCATCCCCTCCCAGCATTTGTTGTAGGCTGTTGTATTGAACGCTGCTCTTGAGGCTGAGGTGAGGTGATCTCTCCTTGTTTGTCTTGCAACTCTCTAAATAGCTAATGATCCTTTGCATTTCTTTTTTTTGTGTGTGTGTGTGTGTGTATGTGTACCATCAAATCAGATCTGACTGGTACAGGAGGAGATTGTCCCTCCTTTTCCTGGCAGAGCATCTGGTGGATTCGAACCGTGTGCCTCTGGGATTGTAGTTGCAGCTCCTTGCCACTAGGCCACCAGAGCTCCCCGATCCTTTGCATTTCTTCATGTGTTTGTTGGCTATCTGAATGTCTCTTTGGTGACGTGTCTTTTCATGTCCTCTATTTTATAATTGAGTTCTTTTTCTTGAGATGTTTGAATTTTCTATAAATTGTAGAGACTAGGTATTTGCCAGATATATCTTTGCTAAATATTTCCTGCAAAAGTTTTTAAATGCACATAAATATTTAGTTTTTAGAAAGTCCTCTTCATCCAGCATATCCTCTGCTGACTGTGCTTTTTTTGTTGGGTGAGGTGATATCTCATAGTTGTTTTGATTTGCATCTCAAAGTGAGGGATTTTGAACATTTATTCATGTGTTTGTTCACGATTTGAATGTCTTCTTTGGTGACGTGTCTGTTTATATCTTATGCCCATTTTGCAATTGGGTTGTTTATCTTGCTGTGGTGCTCGAGTAGTCTATAAATTCTTGATATAAGTTATTTATCTGACATGTCATTACCAAATATTTTTTCTCAGTCTGTGGTATTCCTTTTTACCCTTTTGGAGACGTTTTTGGATGTGCATAAGGATATGATTCTTAAAAGACCCCATTCATCTATTTTATCCTCTCCTGATTATAGATTTTTCAGGATGCTTAAAAGACTGTTTTTGTTGAGGATTAGAGCTTCTAGAGTTCTTCCAAGCTTTTCACTAATGAAGTTTATAGTCCTTGGCTTTAGTCCTAGGTCCTTGATCCACTTTGAGTTGGTTTTCGTGTATGGTGTGAGGTATGGATCTTGCTTGAGTTTACTGCAGATGGTTTTCCAATTTTGCAAACATCATTTGTGAAAAAGGCTGTCATTTCCCCAATTAACTTACTTCATCTCTTTGACAAAAATCAGTTGACCATAGGTAGATGGGCTGATTTCTGGGTTCTCAATTCTTTTCCATTGATCTTTGTTTAATGTCATTATACCAGTACCACACAGTCTTGACCACCACAGCAGTGAAGTCGGATGGATTTGAACTGGGCGCCTTTGGAATTGCAGCACAGCTCCTGATCTTTGTAAGTTTTAGGTTTTATATTTAGGTCCTTGATCTTTTGTGTGTGTGTATACTATTAGGTTTGGTGGTTTTTTTAATATAGTGTGAGATGTGGATCTTGTTTTAGTTTTGCAGGTGGAGGTCTACTTTTGCCAGCACCATTTATTACAGAGGCTGTCTTTACCCATTCAGTGGATTTTATCTCATTGTCAAAGATTATTTGTCCGTAGGATTTGTTTTGGGGTTTCAATTTTATTCCATTATTCCATGTATCTGTTGTTGTATTGATTTCTGTGGCTTCGTAGTAGATTTTGATATCCGGAAGTGTAATCCCTGCTACTTTATCTTCTTTAGTAGTATTTTGCTACTCTTTTCTGTATTTCCTTTTAACAGCCCAAAACCCACCAGGGCATCAGATTCGCTCTGACTGATCACTTTGATAAAGTAATTTTTTGACTGACTCTGGGATTTTTCTATATATAGGATCATATCATCTGCAAATAGATATTGTTTTACTTCCTCTTTGCCAAATTTGGATGCCTCTTCTTTCTTTTCTTGCCTTACTCCTACTGTTGTTGTTGTGTGCCATCAGTTGGAACCGACCCATAGCTGACCCTCCAGCAGGCTTTCAGAGGAGATTGCCCAGCCTTTACCCTCATCACTCTGACTAGGACTTCCAGTGCCATATTGCATAGGAGATTACCTTCAGTCTGTCTCCACTGAGAGAAATAGGGGCCCTTTGATTATTTTAGTTTTTTTCTTAAATTTTGTGGGCCATTTGTTTTGTTAATATATTTTTAATTATATTGAGGAATTTCCCTTCTCTTCTTATTTTGTTGAATGTTCTTACCAGGAAAGGGCATTGAATTGTGTGAAATGCTTTTTCTGCACTGACTAATATGATCAAGTGGTTGGGTTTTTTTGTTGTTGTTGTTGTTGAACCATCCTTGCATATCTGGTATGAATCCCACTGATGATCATGTGTGATTGATTTATTTTTGACATGATGTTGGATTCTGTAGGCTAAGATTTTGTTGAGAATTTTTTCATCTTTATGAGGGCAAATAGTCTTTATTTTATTTAGTAGGATTTTTTCCTTGGCTCTGGTATTAATTCTGGACTTCCTCTCCATTTTGAAATTGTGAAGTATCTACATATTCCCTCTTTGGAAAACTTATTTTAAAAATTCAGTATTAAAACACTTCTTAAAATCTTGTGTGTGTGTGTGTGTGTGTGTGTGTGTGTGTAACCATCAAATCGGATCTGACTGGTACAGGAGGAGATTGTCCCTCCTTTCTTCAGCAGAGCATCTGGTGGACTCGAACCGCATGCCTTTGTGATTGCAGCACAGCTTCTTCCCAGTAGGCCACCAGAGCTCCCCTCAATATTAAAACACTTAAAATATATAACCTAATTTCTATAAAGAACCAAATGTTCAGGACTTTCATCTTTGGTTAAAGGAGACTGTCTGCTTGCGTAGCATGAGCTAGTCTTAGCCTAAGAAGGTTGGAAATCAGGAAGTGTTCTAAATATATATTAACCATTGACCTACATATGCTTTTCTTAGAAATGAGGATTATACATTTCAGGTTAACTATAAACAGTAATTAATAAAAATAATGAGAATGTTCTGAAAACCTGATTAGAATTGTTTATCAGTATGTGTAAGTTGCACAGTATCTTAAATTGCAGGTTTTCTTGTTGGGTTTTTTTTTCCTTCAGTTTATCAGAAGAGCCTCAGAAGAAAGCGTTGGCAATCTGCTTCCCACAGATCATTGTTGTTTTGTGCTGTGGAGTCGGAACTGACCCATAGCTGACCACCCAGCAGATTTTCAGAAGCAGTGAACCCCATGGGGTTTACCCATCCTTTTCCCATAGAGCAGCTGGTGAATTTGAACCCTGTGCTTTTGGAATTGCAGTGTAGTTTCTTACCACTAGACCTCCAGAGCTTTCTCTAATTGCAACTTTTTAAAAAACCTACAAATATACAATAAAATACTCACATTTTTGCACTCTTAATTACTAAAAGCACTTTTTTAGGGTATTGGTTGGTTTTTTTTTTTAAGTGGACTTGTTTTACATCTTTTTGTTTATTGGATTGTTCTTGAAACTTTTTGAAAACCTTGAGGTCTTTGATAATTGATGTTTAAAGATTTAAAATTGAAAATGTCTAAAATTTAACAGTAGCACCAATAATATCGTGTAATGTAGCTTGGAGTATAGTTTCCCATTTTCCCTTATTGCTTTATCTATGAAGTCCAGAAGCAGAGCTGTTAATTGCAGTGACTTTGTTGTGGGGTGTTTTTTTGTTGTGGATTTTTTTTCTTTTTGTTCAAGTAATTTTTATTGTCATTTGAGTGAAGTTTACAAATCAGATTGGCTTTTCATTCAACTTTCCCCCCCATCCTTTATTTACCCCTTTATTGATTTTTTAAGATTTTAATAATATTTATTTATTTATTTATTTATTTATTTATTTATTTATTTTAATATTTTGTGTGCGTGTATCGTCAAATCAGATCTGACTGGTACAGGAGGAGATTGCGCCTCCTCTGGCAGAGCATCTGGTGGATTCTAACCGTGTACCTCTGGGATTGCAGTGCAGCTTCTTGCCACTAGGCCACCAGAGCTCCCCCTAGATTTTAATAATTTTAATGAACATTTACAGAGATTTTGGAATTCCATTCATTGTTACACTTTTCTCCCTGCCCAGCCCTCCCCCCTCAACTTTTTTTTTTATCATTCAACTATTCTTATATATTTAGTTTTAAAATAGTTATTATAATGTTGTTGTTGTTGTTAAGTGCTGTCAAGTTTCAGGCAACTCATAGCGACCCTAAGAAGGAGAGTCCTCAACACTTGGGTGTCTTATCCTCTCTCCAGGTTCATAGGGTTTCCGGAGGCAAGCTGTTATGGAAGTGGAGGCCACTCCTCCTTCCAAGCTTGTTTTCATCGGGGAGCTCCACCCCACTCTCTGTCCACATTGTGTAGCCAACCATTAACGCATTTGACACATCAGTGTCGCAGTGTCCAGCCTCACAGCAACCACAAGTTACCCTGTATGGCAACTTATACACCAGGGCTATATGACCTAGAGGAATGTCTGAACAAAAACAATGAAAGGCAGGGCCGAAGGCCACAGATTAAAAGTCACCCACCTTCGGCTTGGTAGCATCGCCTTCTGTCCACTGGGCCAGCTGATCTCTCTCTCCATGTTGATGTTATTGTTAAGTGCCGAGTCGCAGGTGACTCATAGCGTGAAATCCCGCTTTCCCCACATTCTCCCTCTAATTCTTATTTCTATTTATCCTTCTTTTCTACCCCTTCCTATCTCCAGACAGATGCTGCTCTTTTAACTTTCTGTGGTTTGTTCCTGTAATGAATGTGTGCCTCTTTGGTGTCATTGCCTGCCTTTTAGGGCTGTCTGTTATTTAGTTGAAAGTTAGGCCCAGGAGTGAGTTTTGTTCCAGGTTCAGTGGTGCAGTGAGTTTCCTGTATGCTGTTCCTCTAGTCCCTATGAAAATGTTAAGACAGAAGGGTTGCAATTGCAAGTACACACTCATTTCTATTAGCTATTTTTTCCATTTTATTTTATTTTTTATGTGTGTACCATCAAATTGGATCTGACTGGTACAGGAGGTGATTGTTCTCCTCCTTCAGCAGAGCATCTGGTGTATATGAACCGCACACCTCTGGGATTGCAGTGCAGCTTCTTGCCACTAGGCCACCAGAGCTTGCCATCTTATGTTTTTAAAAATACATTGGTTTTGTTGGGAATACATACAGCAAAATATGCACCAATTCAGCCCTTTATCCATGTACAATTCAGTTCCTTTCCACTGATTTTATTCATTGACATGTGCAGCCATTCTTAATCCTTCTCTGAATTATCTCATCCCCATGAAAAGAAATTTACTTTCTTATAAGTTTCTTATCTAATATTTCAAGTTGCTTTGTCAATTTCATAGCAAATAGCTTGGGTATTTCTGTCATCACAGGAGACTAGAGCGAGGGCTGCATGGTGGAGGGGACCTGGGGGAGTGTTTGTAAAACAATGAAAGAATCTTTTCTTTTACTTTTCCATAATTTTTGGACTCATGTACTTATAACTTGTTAGTC
>NW_006399853.1:32836-34511 GCF_000299155.1 Elephantulus edwardii
TGTGTGTGTGTGTGTACTGTCAAATCAGATCTGACTGGTACAGGAGGAGATTGTTCCTCCTTCTCCAGCAGAGCATCTGGTGGATTCAAACCGTGCATCTCTTGAGATTGCAGTTGCAGCTTCTTGCCACTAGGCCACCAGAGCTCACCTCTGGTGACTTTAGAAACCAGTTGTTGTGCCTTAGGGGCCAGTTTGCAAGCTTAAAAGCTCCCAGACACTATACAGCAAACCAGGAGGAAGCACTAATGAACTACATTATTAGGTCACTTAGCTAGGAGGATTTCTGAAACTCTGATCCTAACCCTCCAAACCAGGGAACCACATCCCATCAAGTGTTTAGTTGTATAATCAAGATGCATTAATAAAGATTGGTGATTGGAATGCAAATGTTGAAAAGGAGACAAAATCATGCCTCTGTTGACAGTGAAAGCGTTCTCTGAGAGACGGCATCCTGAATCCAGACTTCTAGTCTGAGGAAAACTTTGTTAAAGTCATCCATTTATGATATTTGTGTTATAGCAGGACTAGATGACTAAGAAAAAGGAAAGGACAAATTTTGGTGCAGTTTTTTCCATATTAAATTTGCTGTTTGCCATCTCTTAAGTAGGTTGTTGAAGAAATCAAGCATCAAGATTTGATGATCTTCAGAATTTTCTGCATTACTAGAGATAGGAATTGGGAAACTAGGAATGCAGATGAAGTTACTTAGAAGTAAAAATAGAGAAAAGAAACATAGGACTGGGCTGTGAAGAGCTAAATTTAAATGGCAGAGAAGAGTGAGTCAACAAAGGATTCTTAAGTAGGTTGAATTGGAGAGGAGGGAGGAAAAAATCAGAATGGTATGCTGATGTAGAAGCCAAGGGAAAGAGGGTTTTCAAAGAAGGAAAATTTTCAAAGAAGGTTAACATTGCCAGAGACTGCTGAGAGGTAAAGATTGAGAACTAAATATGTCTCTTGTACTTGGTGACACGAAGTAATGATAGGCTTAACAAAACCTTTATATGAAAAAACTAGACTATTGTGTGTTAAACACTATGGATGATAAGGAATTGGAGATGCTGACCTTGTTGGGTTTTTTTTGTTTTGTTTTGTTTTTTTGTTAGATGCCATTGAGTCAACTACGACTCATACCCAATAAGTAGAAGATCTGAACCTTGCATTATTCTGTACCATCCTCATACTCTGCATCATGCTCAAGCTCATTATTATGGTCACTGTGTCAATCCATCTTCTTGAGGGTCTTGTTCCCTTTTGCCAACCTTCCACATTTCCCAGCATGATAACGTCTTTTTTCCCAAGGACTAACCCTTCAATATGACCAAATCTGTGAAACCAGTTTTCACTATGCTTGCCTCTAAGGAGCACCCTGGTTGTACTTCCTCCAAGACAGACTTATTCTTTTGGTGATTGTTAGGTACCATCGAGTTTCCTTTGTATAGCAGCCATGTGATATTCAGATATTAATGGTGCTATGTCCTGTGCCAACTCTACGATGCATAGCACGTAATTGCAAAGACTATAGCCTGGATCAGGCACACCTTAGTCTCCAGCCTGATGTCATTGCACTCCAGTACTCTTGAGAGGTCCCTCACAGCTGACTTTCCCAATGCAATTCGTCTCCTGATTTCCTGGCTGCTGTTACCAAGAGTGTTGACTGTGGAACCAAGTAAACTAA
>NW_006399853.1:36447-83950 GCF_000299155.1 Elephantulus edwardii
ACAACAACAACAATCTTGTTGAAATACAGTCTATATTGAAGGCTGTAGTTTGTTTTTTTTTTTTAAATTTATTTTATTTTCTTATTTGTGTGTGTGTACTGCCAGATTAGATCTGACTGGTACAGGAGGAAATTGTTCCTCCTTCTTCAGCAGAGCATCTGGTGGCTTTGAACCATGGACCTCTGGGATTGCAGTGCAGCTTCTTGCCACTAGGCCACCAGAGCTCGCCTGAAGGCTGTAGTTTTTGATTTTCTGCAAAAGTGCTTTAAGTCTTCTTTGTCTTCTGTAAGCAAGGTTGTGTCATCTGTACAATGAAGCTGTTGAGTCTTCCTCCAGTCATGATGGCACATTCTTCAGATACTTCAGCTTCTCAGATGATTTCTCAGGTCCAGATTTGCATAGATACGGAGAACATATACAATCCTGATGCATATCTTTCCTGATTTTAAAGCATGTTCCTTTTTTGTTTGGACATCTGCTTATTGGTCTATCTATACAAGCCTTCATTCACGGTATTTCACACAATCATTCTCATTCATTATGTTTTATAAAATCAATCATAATTAAACCATGCCTTTCGTTACCTTTTATTTCCAGATCCCCGTTGAATCTTTCCCATTTCCTTTATACCCCCCACCCCCAACTAAGTGTTTTTTGGGATTCCTATTCATTGTTACCCATAATTTGTTGACTTGAGACAGTACTTAAAGTTTGTTGGTAGAAATGAAAGTAGGACCAGGCAAAGTGTGTACTATTATTTTGTTTTAAAGTGAAGATTAGATGTATTTCAGAACTTTTGATTGTCTGAAATGTGATTTTACAGAGCAAGCTGTTTCTTCATTGAAAAGTCCAATTTAACCACAACAAGATAAACAGTCTAATTGAAAAATGGACACAGGATATGAACAGACATTTCCCCAAAGAAGACATTCAGATGGCCAACAAACACATGAAGAAATGTTCAAAATCCCTAGCTCTAAGAGAAATGCAAATCAGAACAACTATGAAATATCATCTCACCCTAGTAAGAATAGCAAAATTCAACAGAGCAGCAAACAACAAATGCTGGTGAGGTTTTGGAGAACTGGAACCCTTATTCACTGTTGGTGGAAGTGTAAAATGGTACAACCACTATGAAAGGCAGTATAGCGCTTTCTCAAAAAGTTGCAAATAGGGTGAGCTCTAGTGGCCTAGTGGCAAGAAGCTGCACTGCAATCCCAGAGGTGTGCAGTTCGAATCCACCCGATGCTCTGCTGGAGAAGGAGGGACAATCTTCTCCTGTACCAGTCAGACCACAAAAAAAAAAGGTTGTAAATAGAAATACCGTTTGACCCAGCAATTCCACTACTGGGAATATACCCCAAAGAAACCATAACTGCCACACAAGCAGATATATGCACACAGCACAGAGTTAGAAACGACCTAAATGCCTACCAGCAAATGAATGGATAGAGAAGCTGTGGTATATTCACACAATGGTATACTATGTTGCATTGAAAAACAAGGAACTCATGCAATATTATTCAAAATGGGTGACCCTGGAGGACATTATGCTGAGTGAAATATCTCAGTCACAAAAGGACAAATACTGCATAGTGCCACTGTTGTAAAACGGGACTGACATCAGGGTTGAAGGGAGACGGAGAAATATGGGATAAATAATGTATACTGCATTGAAAAACATGAAGGAGAAAACTGTTTAAAAAGGGATATGTTAGGTCTATTGTCATGACAGGAGTCCAGAACGAAGCCTGTATAGTGGTGTGGACCTTAGGGGAGGGATTGTATAACAATGAAAGAATTTTTCTTTTACTTTTCAAAGAGAAAAATGAACTGGGGTGGAGGGTGTGAGGTGTGGGCAGGGAGAAGAGTGCAACAATGAAGGAATGGAAATTCAAAGTCTCTGTAAATTTTCATTAAAATTAATAATAATAAAAGTCTAATTTAGCAATTTTTCACTCACTGCTTGTACTTTTGGTATTGTATCTAAAAGCTCACTGCCAAATCGAAAGTCATCTAGATTTTCTGTTATGTTTTCTCCCCCTAGTTTTATAGTTTTACATTTAGATGTATGTTCCATTTTGAGTTAACTTATCCTTTGATTCTCATTCTCTTTGTATATCGTTGTCATCATTAATTGAAAGTACTATCTGTTTTCCAATGAATTGCCTTTGTACCACTTGTTTATGTGGATCTATATCTGTTCTGTTTATCTATTCATCCTTTTTTAAGTGTGTAACTGTGCTTTATAGTAAATCTTGAAGTTGGTAGCATCAGTCCGCTTATATTATTCCCCCTAATTTGGTGTTGAATATTTGCCCTCTATTCTGTATGAGTTTTTCAGCACTATTTGTGCCAGCGTATGATATCAATGATACTGTTCGATAATTTCCACATTCTGTTGGATCACCCTTCTTGGGAATAGGAGCAAATATAGACCTCTTCCAATCTGTTGGCTAGAAAACTGTCCTCCAAATTTCCTAGCATAGACTGGTGAGTGTATCCAAGGCTGTATCTGTTAATTGAAACAAGTCAATTGACAGCCTCTCGATTCCTGGGGCCTTATTTTTTTTTGCCAATGCCTTTAATGCAAATTCTGCTTCCTCTTTTTATTACTGTTGGCTCCTTTTCATATGGTACTTCCTGAAATTTTTCAGTGTCAAATCAATTCTTTCTGGTACAGTGACTCTGTGTATTCCCTCCATTTTCTTTTGATGCCTACATTGCCCATAACATCTTTCAACATTGCAACATGAGGCCTAAATTTGTTTTTCATTTCTTTCAGCTTGAGAAATGCAGAGTGAGTTCTTTCCTTTTTTTCTCCAATTTCAGTTCTCTGCACATTCCATTACAATACTTTGCTGTGGGTGGAGAGGAGATTGAAACTGTCAACAACTTCATCTTGCTTGGATCCACAATTAACACCATTGGTATGATCAGTCAGGAAATAAGGAGACGCATTGTAATGGGAAAATCTGCAGTTAGGGGAACTTTCCAAATTATTGAGGAGTAGTGATGTCAGTTTGAGGGTGAAGGTGTGTCTGATTCAGGCCATGGTCTTTCCAACTACTAGCTGTGCTTCTGAGACCTGGCCAGTGAGTAAGGATGACAGAAAAAAAATTGATGCCTTTGAGCTGTGGTGTTGGAGAAGAGCACTGAACATTCCTTGGACGGCCAAGAAAATGAATAGATATGTCTTGGAGAGGTTGCAGTCAGAGTGCTTTTTGGAGGCAAGAATGATGAGGCTTCGCCTAACATACTTGAGACATACTGCTAGGAGATGCTAGTCCTTGGAGAAGGACATGATGTTGGGAAGGGTAGAGGGTCGGCAAAGGAGAGGAAGACCCTCAACCAGGTTAGGACAGGGTTCACATCTGTTGTTCATAGGGTCCCTGTGAGTGGACCTGACAGCATCTAAGCACAACAACCACCACCTTACCATAAACTCATTGTCATGCAGGGTTTCTATCTAATCTGTTAAATTGCAGTTGTCAGTTTGATCCCATTGAGTTATATCTTAAAACAGTATAATACTCAAAGTCAACAGAAATTTAACCTGACAATCAAAATGTCACCTGTAAAAATGGCATGATGATCAGACTTTCTCACTGAACTTTAAGAGGGAGAGAAGATCAAGATAAAGACTAGCCCAAGGCAGATTCCTAAATTGTTAAGTGAAGTAGAGTATGATTCATAGTGACCCAGTGAATAGTAAATCTGTACTCTGACCTTCCCTGCACCATCCTTATCATCCTTGACACATTTGAGTCCAGTGTTGCAGATTGTGTCAGTCCATCTTGTTGAGGGTCTTCCTCCCTTTTGCTGACCCTCCACCTTTCCAAGCATGATGCCTCAAGGAATAGCCTCTCTTTAGTAACATGTCCAAAATATGTGAGACAAAGCTTCACCATACAAGGAACATTCTGGTTGCACTTTCTTCAAGACCTACCTGTTTGTTCTTTTGGAAGTCCAGGGGATATTCAGCACCCTTCTGCAAGCACGTGAGCCATTTCCTTGATATAGTCTCTTGCTTTTTGTACTTTCAAGTTCAAATTGGCCCATCGCTAACCCTCCCGCAGGCTCTCAGAGGTGATACATTTCACGAGAGATTGCCCATATTTCTCCTGCAGAATTGCTGGGGAGTTTGAACATTGCACTGGCAGCACAATTCCTTACCACTAAGCCACTTCCTTCGTACCACTAACACCCTTGGTACCAGCAGTCATCAAGAGATGTATTGGGAAAGTGTGCCATGAGGGACCTCTGAACAGATCCAGAAGAACAGTTTAAAATGTGACTGATGTGAGCCATATTGTTGTTGTTGTGGTGGTGTACTGTTGAGTCAAAGCCAACCCATAGCTGACCTTCCAGTAGGTTTTTAGAGACAGTTTATTTCGTAAGAGGAGATTGCTCTTCTTTCTTCAATGGAACAGCTGATAAATTCAAACTGCAAGCCTGTGGGATTACAGTACAGTTGCTACCACCAGAGCTCCCTGATCCAAGCCATAGTCTTTCTGGTCACCTGCTATGCATCTGACAACTGGACAGTGATGAATAAAAATGCCAAGAGAATGCCTTTGAGCTGTGGTACTGGAGAAGAGTACTGAATATCCCACGGACTGCCAAAATAACAAATCTGCCTTGGAGAAAATGCAAGCACAGCATCTCACATACTTTGGGCATGTTATTTGGAGTGGCTATTCCTTGGAAAGGGATATCATGCTTGGAAAGTGGAAGGGTCAGCAAAAGGGAGGAAGACCCTCAGTAAAATTGAGGGTGCCACAGAGTCTGTGGCAATGGGCTTGAGTGCATCGAGGGTGATAAGGATAGTGCCGGATAGGGCAGAGTTTAGGTGTTCTCATAGGGCTGCTATGAGTTGTATTTGACTTGACCGCACTTAACCACATCACCAACAACTTGCTCTTTGTGAACTTCATTGATTTCTTTGGAGAATCTAGCTTAGGAGGTCTGGACGTCTTGGCTGTGTCTATTGGCAGGCATCTCTTGGTTCTTAGTTCTTGGCCACTTGGCCTGGCCTCTGCTTTACTCTGGAATATGTATCTTTTTAGCTCCACCAAGTTCCTGGAACACCCCACTGAGGATCTGAAGACTAGGAAGCCCATAGTGCATTGTGCTCTATTGCACAGGTCTTCTTGGTTCTGTTGCTGTGGATTTCTGCCATGCTTGCTGTCGCTTCTCTGGTTCAGTGCCTCCTGGGTCGGGGAGGATCTCACTGCAGAAATCCTGGGTCCAAAGGAGGTAAACTCCATGCCTGCCTCTTCTAAAGGTAGCAAGGGTGGATGCCTCCTTCTCTCTAGGATTGAGTTCTTTGAACCTTCATTGGATGGCAGAACTGACTGTAGCCCTTGTTAGGGTTCCACACACTTTGCATTCCTGTCCATCTCTTTTGGTGGACCACAAACACTTTATTTGTGTAGTCTCATGCTGTCATTGTGTGGGAATTATAAAGATTGTGGATTAGAAGCACCATATTGAGTAATTAATTACTGCACCATCATCCTTCACTGTGAATTAGAAGTAACTTGATGGCAGTAAATTTGAGCACTATTCTAGTCCTCTGTCCTTATACTTTTTCACTCCACAAATAACAACTGTTGGTAACTTCTTGTTTCCTTTTTAGATTGTTTAAATTAAATACACAAGTACAATTTTTTTTTCAATTGTTATACAATAGCAGTGAATTTTACACCCTCATCTGCTTGTTCTTCCTACTTCCCTTCTCCCCCCCCAGTTAATCCTGGAAGTCTTCCCTGATAGTGAACTTATCATTCTTTTTTCTTTATGTACTTTAGTTTTTGCTTAGTAAGTTGTGGTCCAGGCATAGTTACATATGCAGTGTTTTCCAAAGAGAGATTGATTTAACTCTAGTCCTTTGTTATTTGACTCTGGATTAGGTAAAACAGTAGAGGTGCCCTGTTTGGACTAATCCTGCATTGCAAGAAAATAGAATCACCTCTGCCTCTTTTTTTTTTAAGTTTAAATTTCTGTGACAGGGTACATAGTGCATTTAACTCTTCTGGGCAGAAACGTTCTTTTTTGTCATAAAGACATTGACCCCTTTAAAGTTCTTTTATTGTTTAAATAGAAGCCATATTTAATACAGTGTATGCTAACCTATTTGAACCATTAACTACTATGCTTTTCAATTGTTTTAGGGCAGCGATGCCTGTTTTACATGACTGTCGCGCAGAATCTTGCTTAAAAAGAGTATTGTTTCATTGGCTCTTGTGTCAGTGTCTGGTATCAAGTTGTGGTTTCAACGGAAAGTGCCTGTGGCAACAGAGTAAACTTGTAATAGCAAAGAATTTCAATTACGTTTGTCAGGAAAAACACTGCATTTTTATTAATTTTAATGGAAATGTTGTGCCTTGTAGATGTTTAGTTTATGATTGTTACTAACAAGGGGTAAAACAGACATTAAAAAAAAAGAGAGATCAGCTCCACTTATGTTGAATGCTTAGTGATTTTTTGCATTTCTGTGTCAAAACCCCAAGTAACAGAGTTTCCTGTAGTGGTTGGACTTAGGTAAGATCCCATTAATCATGGCCCTGTCTTACATTTTTAAGTCTACAGGAAGTTTTTAACTGTCTAAGAGAAGCGCTGTAAGAAGAAAGCTGTCTTCTATGTGTTGTATGTCTGTCTTTATCCTCTCCACCCCATACTAGTTTTCACACTGAAGCAACTCAGTTGGTTCATTTATCTTTTGAAATTTGTTAAAGGCTCATTTCTGTTCACTTGGCTTTTTCAACCTGGGCATATTCTGTTACTACCTATTGATGATGTTCCATTGAGTGTTTTTCAGACCCATTTTTCTCTTGAAGCTGCTTTTATCTATCTTGAAGGCTTTTCTGCTCTTTCAGTTATTTCTTAAATCTGCCTTTACTGATAGTATGTTAATCTCATTTATGAGTAAGTAATTGATTCATTAATTAAACATTAAACACTAACTTTGACAGCCATTCTGCTGAGTTTTAGGGGATACTTAAAACACAGTCCTTACTTAAGTACTCACAATTTAGTAAAGGATAACTATAACCAGAAATATAAATATTGTAAGGTACTTTGGGGTACAGAGTGGGATGCTGTGCTTTCAATGTGAAGGTCAAGCATTCATTTATTCAGAAGACGTTTACTTGCCTTTTTTTTTTAAATGCCAGACACTGGACTTGCTTCTGATAACACTATCTAAAAAAACATATTAGGCAACGTCACTGCTGTGAAGAGGTTAGAAACTTATGAGAACCCTAAAGATGGCAATCAGATAATTTAGTTACCGTTTTCTTAACTGTTATAGAGTTTATGGGACAGAAGTTTGCATTGCCATCTTTATACTTAATTCCTAATATCCTTTTTGGATCAGTGTTTGGGTTTAAAGGTAACTGTGCCAGTTGTTGCTAAAGTCTTTCCATAGGAATAAAGGAAATAAAATAGAACATATTACTTGTAAGATGAACTTGACTTCACACATCTCATTATTCAATAATTCTGTTAATTGTAAAAATGGCCTCAGGAAAGTGTTTCTCTTCCTCTAACTTTGCAAGAATGAGAGAGAAACCAGATCAGAAACTTACTGGAGGGTCAGCTGTGATTTGATTCAGTCTAGAAGGCAGTGAGTTGAGTTAGTTTCCTAGAATTGCCATCACAAAACTCTGCCACTGGAAGTGGCTTTAAACAATAGAAATTTTTCACATTTCTGAGCCATAATAGTCTGGATCCAGGGTATCAGCAGGGATGTGCTCTCTTCAAAGGCTCTAGAGGAAGTTACTTTCTGGTCTCAGAGCTTTGGATGTTGGTCTCACAGCTTTGGATGTTTCAGTTTAAAGCTTCTGTGAAGCCCCATCCTCACATGATCCTCTTTCCTATCTGTCACTTTGGTTCTGTATCAGAGCGCCACTCAGGTTAAATTAGGACTCATCCTACTTCAGAGAGGACCCCTTGTTAATGTAATTTAACATCTTCAAAGCCTTTTTTTCCAAACAGTATTACCTTCATAGCTGGGAGGGTTTAGAACTCAACATATCTATCTTGGAGGATGTTATTCAAGCCTTAACAGTTTACTAATGTTGTGGGCTTTTAAAGTTGTTTTTTTTGCATTTATGTTCACTAGGGCTATTGGTTCCTGATTTTCTTTTCTAGTGATATCTTTTTCTGCTTTGATATCAGGAGAATATTAGCCTCATAGAATTATTTCCTTATTAATTATTTGGTAAAATTCATCAGGATGTTTTAGGCATGAACTTTAAAAAAGGTTTTATGTTATTAATGCGATTTCTTTAATTAGCATTTGTGTTATTCAGATACTCTATTTCTCTACTTCTCCATTAGTCAGTTTCTGTAATTTTTGTCTTTCTAGGGCTTTGTCCATTTTGTGTACCTTATCTAGTTTGTAGTATAAAATTATAATATCGTTCTGTAATAGCTTTAATTTTCTGAAAGTTTTGGTGGCAGTTTCTACTTTTCTGTTCCTCAATTTGAATGGTTATGTGTCTCTTCCCTTACCTTCCACCCGCCTTGGTGCTTGTTGTTGTTAGGTGCCATTGAATCAACTATAAGTCATAGTGATTCTGTGAATAACGAATCTGAACCCTGCTCCGTCCCATGCTATCCTCATAATTTCTGAATACTTGCTCATTGCTGCAGTCGTTGTGTCACTCCATCTCATTGAGGGTCTTATATTCTTACAATGACTTTTTTACCTTCCCCAGCTTGATGTCCTTATTCAGGGAAAGACCTCTCCTAACCAAATGCCCAGAGTAAGTCAGGTGGAGTTTCATCTTCCTTACTTCCAAGCAGCACTCTCTGGTTTCAGGGAGCACTATCACTTTCTCCAGACAGATCTGTTTGTTCTTTTGGCAGTTCATGGGATATTCAGTGCTTTTTCCACAACTCAAATGATTCTTCTTCTGTTCTTCAGTTGCGTAGCAAATAGTTGAGAAGACCAAGACTTGGGTCAGGTGCACCTTAGTTTTTAAACTGGTATCATTGCTCTTTTAGTGCTTTGGAGAGATTCCAGAAAGCAGATTTTCCCAATGGAATTTGTCTTTATTTCTTGACTTGCTGGTACCATGGACATTGATTGTGGGTTCAAGTAAGATGAAATTGTTGACAGTTATCTTTACTCCATCTGTCATGATGTTGCCTATTGGCCTAGTGGTGAGGATTTTTGTTTTCTTGTTGTGGATTTATAATCTGTATTGAAGGGTGTAAACTTTGTTCTCCAGCAGCAAGAGTTTCAAGTCCTTCTCACTTTCAGCAAGTAAAGTTGTGTCCTCTGCTTGTTGATAAGTCGTCTTCTGATCCTGATGCTACATTCTACATCATAAAGTCAATTTCTCAAATGATCTGTTCAGCATATAGATTGCAAAGTTATGGAGAAGGGATACATTCCTCGCTCACTCGGGTTTCTTGATTTTGAACCATGCAATATTCCCTTGTTCTCTTTGGACAGTAGCTTCTCGGTCTAAGTCGAGAGCACCATTAAGTGTTTTGGGATTCCCATTCCTCAATGTTAGCCACAATTTGTTATGATCCGCACAGTCAAATGCTTTTGTATAATCAATAAAACACAAATGGACATCCTTCTGATACTCTCGGCTTTCAGCCAACTTTCTTCTAACATCAGCAATGATAGTCCTGGTGCCAGAGTCTCTTCTAAACCATCCAGCTTAAAAACAAAACTCCAGAAATCATCTCGATTACTGTTCATTCTGATTGATGGACACCATGTGTATCAGAGTAGACTGTGTTCCACAGGCTTCGCTGGGCTGTGACCTTTCAGAAGTAGATTGCCAGGCCTTGTTTCTGAGGTGCCTGTGAGTGAATTGAACCAACAAAACTTTGTGGTTGTTGGCCGAGTCCTTAAGCAGTTTGCACCTCTTAATGACATAAGTATACCTAAAGATTTGTCAGTCTTGTTTATCTTTTCAAAGTAAGAAAACTTTTGATTTTACTGTTTTTCCCCTCCCCCTCTGCACTATTTCTCTCCTGTTTCTATAATTTATTCTTATTTACTATCTAGTATTTCCTTTCTGTTTTCTGATTTGACTTTTACTGTTTCAAGTATCATAAGTTAGTTGTTATTGAGTACAACTCACAGTGACCCTGTGAACAAAAAATCTGAACTCTGTCCTATCCTGTGCCATCTCACAATCTCTGACATACTTGAATCCATTTCTGCAGTCACTGTGTCATTCCACCAGGTTGAGGTTCTCCCTCTACTCCATCTTCCCAAACATGATGTCCAGGACTTTCGTTCATAAGGTCGCTATGAGTCGCCTATGACTCGACGATCCTTGACGACAACAACAGCAGTGGGGGGGGGGCAGAGCGCGTGAGCACAGTTGGCCTAGCGGACAGAAAATCATGCTCCCAAGCCTAAAGTGGGTGACCCTACTCCACGTCCCTCAGGCCTGCCTTTATTGGTTTTGGTGAAACATTCTTCTAGGTCGTGTAACCTGGTATGTCTGTCCACTTGCTGTACAGAGGTAACTTGTGATTGCTATGAAGCCAAACACTGTGTCACTGGAGTCAAACACGAGATTGGCTACTCATGGTGGACAGTGTTTGGTGGAACTCATCCACTTCCATAATAGCTTGCCTCTGGAAATCCTGTGAATCTGGAGGAAAGAGGAAAGTTATACGGGTGTCCAGGACTTTCGTTCATAGGGTTGCTATGAGTCCCCTACGACTCGACGGCACTTAAGAACAACAAAACAAACAACAGCAATGTGCACAAAGTATTTGAGACAGATCTTTGTTGTGTTTGCCTCCAGGGAGCATTCTGACTGAACCTTCTTATGTCTGTTTGTTCTTTTGGTGGCCGATGGGATATTCCATACTCTTCTCCAACATCACAGCTCAAAGGCATCAGTTCTTCTTCTGTCATCCTTATTCCTTGTCCAGCTTGCAGAGGCAAAGCTTGTTGTTGTTGTTATGTGCCATCGAGTTGCTTGAGACTCATAGCAACCCTGTGTACAACAGCCCTAAACTCTGCTCTGTCCTGTGCCAATTGCACTGACTCTGACACTCCCATCCCAATTATCCCAGTCACTGAATCAGTCCACCTCATAGAGGGCCTTCCCCTCCTGCGCTGTCCCTCCACCCTCCCAAGCATGACGTCCTTCTCCAAGGACCGGTCTCTTCTCACAACATGTCTAAAGTATGTTAGACGGAGCCTCAGAATCCTTGCCTCCAAGAGCCACCCAGTTTAACCCTTTCCAGGACGAATCTGTTTGTTTTCCTAGCAGTCCATGGTATTCTCAGTACTCTACTCCACACACAGCTTAAAGGCATCATTTCTCCTTCTGTCCTCCTTGGTCATTGTCCAACTCTCTGATGCATAACAAGTGATTGCGAAGACCATGGCCTGTATCAAATGCACCTTAGTCTCCAGAGAGACACCATTGCTCTTCAGTATTTTGGAGAGGTTCCTAACAGCAGACTTTCCCATGGCAATGCACCTTTTAATTTCCTGGCTACTGGTGCCAAGAGTGTTGACTATGGAGCCAAGGAAACTAAAGCTGTGTACAATCTCAGTCTCTTCACCGTCCATCCTGATGCTGCCAGTTGGTCCAGTGGTGAGAATCTCTGACTTCTTGATATTGAACCTCAATCCATATTGGAGGCTGCAGTCCTTGACCCTCTGCAGCAGGTGCTTCAGGTCCTCTTCAGTTTCAGCAAGCAGGGTTGTGTCATCTGCATAATGCAGATTGTTGATAAATCGTCCACCAATCTTGACCCCACATTTCTCCTCATAGAGCCCAGCCTCCCGGATAATCTGTTCTACATACAGGTTGAAAAGGTATGGAGATAGGACGCATCCCTGGCATACACCCTTCTCAGTTTTGAACCATGCAGTGTTCCCTTGCTCTGTTATGACGACTGCCTCCTGGTCCAAGTATAGGTTTCGCCTTAGAACAATCAAGTGTTCTGGGATTCCCATTCTTCTCAGTCAGCCACAGTTTGTTATGGTCCACATAGTCAATGAAACACAGATAGACATTCCTCTGGGCAGAAAGCTGGGCAGCTAAAGGGTCCATCACACTCCCCGCCCATCTTCTCAGGTAACACTGAAGACAAAACCATGCGGCATTCGTTCTGCAGGCCACGCAGAGTGGGTGTAAAGGAGCTTGACTGGCAGAAAGCTGGGCAGAGGCAAGCTAGTGACTGGAAAAAACCATGACCTGAGTCAGATGTACCTCAGTCCGTAAACTGACATCATTACTCCTCAATGATTTGGAGAGGTCCCTGACTGTAGGTATTCTCAGTGCAATGTGTCTGTCTCCTGATCTCTGTCTGAACTGCTAGTACTAAGGGTATTGATTGGGAATCCAAGTAATGAAGTAATTGACACTTTCAGTCTTTTTTTTTTCTACCTATCATGATGTTGCCTATCATTTCAGTGGTGAGAATTTTTTTTTCTTGACATTGAAACGTTCAGTGTTTGATCTTCTGCTTCAAGTCCTCCTCACTTTAAATAAGCAAGGTTGTCTCTTTTGCATAATGTAGGCTATTAATGATTTTTCCTTTGATCCTGGTGCTACATTCTCTTTCAAAGTCCAGTTTCTCAAATAATTTGCTCAACATACAGATTGAATAGGTGTAGAGAGGGATTATAGCCCTGACACCTTTCTAAATTTCAAACCGTTCAGTATTCTCTTTGGGCACTCTGGTGGCCTAGTGGTAAGAAGCTGTACTGAAATCCCAAAAGTAAGTGGTTTGAATCCACTAGATGCTTTGTGGGAGAAGATTGAGCAATCTCCTCTCATGTGATTTACTGCCTTTGAAAAGCCACTGGAAGCTCTACTGTGGGTCAGTTATGATTTGATGGCAAATAGCAACCAATAATTTGTCCGTACAATATCCTCTTGGTCTAGGTGTAAGGGTTGGTGTTTTTTTTCTTTTAAAAAATTTTTATTGTATTATTTTTTACGTGTACCGTCAAATCAGATCTGACTGGTACAGGAGGAGATGGCTCCCTCCTTTTCCAGCAGAGCATCTGGTGGATTTGAACCGCATATCTCTGGGATTGCAGTGCAGCACCTTGCCACTACGCCACCAGAGCCTCCTTATGGTGTTTTTTTTTTTTAAGGTGTAAGTTTTGTGTGAGTATAGTTATGTGTTCCGGCATTCCTGTTCTTCTCAATATTAGCCATTATTTGTTATAATCCACACAGTCAAATGCCTCTACATAGTTAATAGCTTAGACGTAAATGTTTAGGTAATGGATTGGAGGCTTTACATTTTTCTTTTTCTAAAGTAGTGTCTGAACAGGCTGGCTAGAGAGCAGAAAATGGGACATAGAGGGGCAAGGGTTTGAGTGTCTCTCTGAAAGGTCCAGAAAGAGTGAGAATAGCATAGTAGCCCCTCACTGCCCCAGAGCAGAAAACAGATAAAGAGCCTGTAGTCAATCCCTGTGGTGTCTCTAGAGCCACACTAGCAGCAAGAGGTTCATTTATTCATTGTTGACTCATAGATTTTACTCCCAGTTGTGGAACCATGAGTAACTTGAAGAGTGGGGAAGGCAAAGAATATCACTTGGCAAGCCCAGGTTTTAGCCCAGTTGTCCCAAAGCACTATTTCTCAATTAGTCCACGCTCTGGTTTTAGTTTAGCATTCAGCTTTTTCTTCCATCATCTGGCAAGAATAGCAAAACTTTAAATTGTGGCCTTTATCCCAGGGCTTCTCTGGTTTTGACCTTAGAATAGTTTCTCCACAGCATTGCCGCAGTCTATCCATCACCAGGGTCTCACTCTCACCAGGGTCTTGCTCCAATCACCCTCAGGTCTTGTTGCTCCATGTGGGATGCACTCTCTTTCCCTACTCCCACAGCTCTTGATGATTTGCAAGATCCTTTGTCTGCTCTTAAGGTATATGTCGACCAGAAGGGGCTAATATAATGGCTAGAAAAGTCAGCTTTTAAGCTAACACTGCAGAAGTCATACATTTTTGTGCATTCTTTTTGCTACATTTTATGGACTTTGATGTATTTTGTTTGTTTTCCCTTAGCTCATAATCTTCTGATTTCATCTTTGAGCTGTTTGTTCTTAGAAGTGTTTAATTTGCAAATATTTGGAGATTTCCTGGGTATTTTTTCCTTTCCTAATTTTTATTTAATTCTGTTTTAACTTGAAAACATACATTTATGATTTTAACCCTCTTAATTCCCCCCCCCCCCCCTTTTTGTTGTTGTATACTGTTGAGTTGGTTGAGTTGGCTCTGACTGGCATTAGGAGATTGCCTCTCTTTTTCCATTGTAGCATCTGGTGGATTCAAACTGTGAGCCTTCAGGGTTGCAGCGCAGCTTCTTGTCAGTAGGCCCCCAGAGCTCCCTCAACCCTTTTAAATTTATTGAGACTTGTTTTATGGCTCTCAGTGTTGTTTATTTGGGTTTTGTTTTTTCCCTCTCAGTAGAATTCCTAATATGTACTTGGGGGAAAAGTGCCTACTGCAATTTGTTGTGTGGACTGTTCTAAGGCAGGTAGGTTGAGTTTGATGATGGTCTTCTACATTATGTCTTTGTCTAGTTGTATCCGTTTAGAGTAAGTATTAAAATCTCTATTAGTGTTAAGTTTTTTAATTCTATCAATTTTGCCTATTTTTATATATATTTTTAGAATTCTTTATCTTTCTGGTATACTATTCTTTTTGTCATTATGTAATGTTTCTCTTTTTTATTTCTAGTAGTATTTATTAAAGTCTCTTGTCTTATTTTTAAACATTTTAGCTCTCTTTTTCTTTCTTGCTGAGTGCATAAGTATATCTTCTTTCATCGTTTCCTGCCGACCTGTTTGTTTCTGACTCTAAGCTATGTCTTCTTACACAGTATTGTTAAGTGTCATCAAGCTGGCTCATAGTGACTCATAATGGCCCTGTGTACAACAGAAGGAAACCCCACCCCATCCTGAACTGTCTTCACAATCTCTGCTATTTACAGCCACTGTTTCAGTTCATCTCTTTGAGGGTCTTCCTCTCATTCTTTGACCCTCTACTTTTCCAAGTATGATGTCCTTTCCCGTGGACCAGCCCCTCTTGATTTTATAAACATTGTATTTATAATGTTTTTCATCAGATTTAATAGGCAGTTTTGACTAGTTTTATTTCTCTGCATTTTTCACCTTTTCTGTCTGATATTTCCATTACATATTGTGCTTGGTACTCTTGATTTTTTTGTTTAATTTTTCCTTCATTCTTTTATGTCTGTTTTCTTTAGGTTGAGCCATTTCTGTTGATTCATCGTCAGAGTCATGGATTTTTCTGCCATCTTGCATTTGTTGATGATTTCTTGTAGAGAATTTTCATGGGTACTTTAAAATATTTGTCTCCTTATTGAGGTTTTATATTTGTTGACTTGCTGATATCATACTTTAAAATTTTAAACATTTTTTTTGCTTGTGAAAATACTATGAAAACAGATTTGAAGTCTTTGCTAAGTGTAGCATCTGAGTACAGTGGATTTATGTTGGCTCCCTTTTTCCTTTCACCCAACGTAACTTTTTCCTATGTGGTAGGCAATACTTTGAGTAGGACTGATTTAGATCTTGTCAGTTTCCAGTAAGTGCAACTCTTCTATAATCTCAGTTTCATACAAAGTGCCCTTTGACCCACAAGCCACTTTCTGCCTTTCTGTTGGTTATAACTGTTCACTGGTTTGACAGAAGCAGTGTCATATTGGAAGGGAGTAAGGATGGGGGTTGTTATTTGTTATGTGCCGTCGAGTTTCTTGCGACTCACAGTGACCCTATGTACAACATCTCTAAACCCTGCTCTGTCCTGTGCCAATCTCACCATCTCCAACACATCCATCCCGATTACCCCCGTCACTGAACCTCCCAAGCATGACGTCCTTCTCCAAGGACTGAGATTGACTGTGAAAGAAGTTTAGGAAGCTAGGGGAGTACTTGGAAGGGAGCTGTGATGTTAAGTACTAGATGGAAGGACAAGTTTAAAATGGAAGGAAGAAGGAAGGAAGGATTGATCCAGTTTGGTATGAGAAATTGATGAAAGCCAAGGAATAACTGATATTATAAGGATCTAGAGAAAGGGAGCAGGCTCCAGTACTCACACCCATGTAGAAGGGAGCTGGTTTTTGTTTGGCGAGAAGAGCATTGGAGAAAATGTTGCTTTACTAGGACCAATAAGGGGGCTCTCTCTGGTGGCATAGTCTCTTGGGAGTTGTGCTGCCATCCTAAAGGCCATGCACTCTGGCAGTTTGAATGTACCGGCAGTTCCTCGGAAGAAAGATGGGCAGTCTCCTCCTGTGTGATTTACAGCCTCAGAAACTCAGTGAAGTCAGCTAGGAGTCAGTTCCTCCTCAATGACCATGAATTGAGTTGAGTTGAATAGAATAATTGCTGGGTACTGTATATTGTGCACTTCAATGCCAATTCACTGAGATTATGAAACCAGAGGGTTGAACCTTTTATCTCATTTGTAAGATCTCTTTTCCAGTTAGTAGTTTTAACATTTCCCACCTCCAACTATTTGATTACTCCTACCTGAAGAACCCACTGATTTTTTTCCCCCTAATCTAAAGCCATAAATAATTGGTTATTTGAGATTCATTTTATCTTTGTATATAAAAAAGGAACACTGGTAGTATTGTAGGCTAAGTCCTGCAGATGGAAATTATCAGCACTTTAAACCACAGGCCACTCCGCCGAATAAAGATGAAGCAGTCTTGTCTAGGTTAGAGTTACAGTCCTGAGAAGTCAGTGAGTGGAGGGGCACCGCCAGCTGGAAATAACTTGATGGTAGTGATTTTGGCTTGGCTTGTGCATGATGATGTCTTTTCCTTCTGTGATTAAGGTGCTTCATTTTTATTCTGCTCCAGGGAGTTCTGTTGGAGCTGTTGTTATTCCCACTGCTGTGACAACACTCTTAGTTATGACAGAATCCCACTGCATGGGGTAAATGTAGTCACATGCACTGACCAAACTCACCTAAATAATAGTCTAGTGTCATAGTCAGAAGAAGCATATCTCCATTTCCTTCAGAACTTTTATGCCACGGTGGATTTGAGAAGAAATAGTACTTGCTCATAATGTAGAATACAAAAATTTCTTAAATTTTGTACATTTCTTAAATGTACATAGAAACATACAAGAAAAAAAACTCACTTCTTTTTCTTCACTCACTACCTTTTTTTACACAAAATGTTATTATTTGTGTATGTATCCTTTCAGAGATTCTGTAACATCTATGGATAGACTCATAATGAACATAATTTTGTTCTTTATTTACACAAATCGTGTAATAAGCCTTTAAGATTTTTTTTCTTTTCTTATCTAATTGTATTTTTGGTAAAGATATGCACAGCAAGTCCTGCTCTCCTTCTACTCTGTTTCTAGACATAATGATCAGTGATATTGGTTACATTTGTCACATTGTGTTAACATTCTCACAATTTCTGTTCTGGTAGTTTCACTTCCACTTATTTAATCTCCCTGCCCTTCCACTGACCAGTAGTGGTTGACTCTACTCAAGGGCAACAGTCTTTATTCTTTGGGCAGAATGGTTACTTTAAAGGTGACTTCAGGGGATAGTCTAAATTAGAATTTTGAAGAACAGTCTAGGGCCGTAGTAGTCTTTGGGACTTGTCCAGCCTTAGTAGGTCTAGTAAGTCCGGATTCATTAAGAACTTCAAGTTCTGTCCCTTATTTTCTTCCTATTTATCATCAGGATTCATCTATAGTGTTTTTGACCGTAGTGTTCAGTAGTGGACACTTGGCACAGTCTAGGTTTTCTGGTCTTCAGGTGAAAGAGGCAGTGGTTCACGGAGACGATCAGCCCTGTAGTTCATTGCCTTCTGATTCCTGGGTTTCCAGATTTTTCTTTTATTCTAGATGACAAATGACAAATGGTTGTGTTTTAGATGGCCTTTCATAAACTTGTAAGACCCCAGATATTATCACTGTCCTGGGAGAGAGAATACAAACTTTATAAAACTCTATATGCCAGTTGATTTTCCCATGAGACCACTGTACAAGAGAACCTATGACCATTAAGTGATTGGTTACACCTAATTGGTTACACCTAATCACTCCCGGCATTTGCAGTTCCACTTCTCCTTTTGTGGTGTTGCTGTTTTTGCAAAACCACACATACCCTGACATTTATTAGGAAAAGTTTTCAATTAGCAATAATCACACTTCAGGTAGACTTTACTGGCTACTATATTGCCGCTGCGCAAAGCTGGTACCCTGGCATTTATAATGCACTTATATTTTTATTTTATTTTATTTTTTTTTTGGTTCTTACTTACCCAGTGTTCTTTATATGGGCATGCTATGATGAGCTGACTGTTGCATTCTGTGGTGAGCTGACTGGTGTCCTGTGTATGGTTTATGTCAGTCTTATGTAATTATCTTTGAAATACATAAGTGTTTTTAACTGTAATTCTGGCCACTTAATTTAGGCAGCAGAAATTACTATGTCTCAACAATTAAATTTAAGGAATTTTAAATGAAAGGTAAATTGTGTCATTGAAAGCCTTTAGATATTTTCATATTTGAGGTTTATTTTCCTTTTTTACAATAATACCTGTGTTCATTTGTGTTGTACACACAACTTTTTCCTAAAAAAACAAGGTTTTTATGTTCATTTTAACAACTTTACTTTTTATCCTGATGTTACATGCTTTGAAAAGATTGTCTTCTGTTTTCAAAAATTATTTGAAACCTTTAAGTACCTGTTGTAGGACTGATGTTGAGGTTTTTAAATGAAGTATTTTTTCCAAAGATATTTCAACTTTTAACAAAATCTCTTCCAGTATATATATTCCCTACAGAAAGATCAGCCCTCATTTTATTAATTTAGAAAGACTTGAGTTTAGTCCTTATAGCTAACAGGAGTATTCTATGTCACAGCTTAAGTATAAATGATTTATTTTGTCATTTTACTGCATTGGGTTCATTTATGACACTGGCAGTTAGTTTAACTTGTACTCCCTCTGTTGGCTGTCAGAGGTGTTGCAGTCCTTGGGGATGGTGCTAGCAATAACATTCTTGCTTATTTTCATTTAATTGAAAAATTAGCTATGATGCAAATGCAGTAAAGTAGACTACACGGAGATCATTTTAAAGTTATTAAGTGTTTTGTTGTTTTTTTTTATTAAGTGTTTTCAGTACCATCAGTGTCTGGTTTACTTGGGTGTGATAAGAAAACTTGATCAAAGCATCAAATGCTGGCGAGGTTGTGGAGAGACTGGAACCCTTATTCACTGTTAGTGGGAGTGTAAAATGGTGCAACCACTGTGGAAGGTGGTATGGCACTTTCTCAAAAAGTTGCAAATAGAGATACCATTTGACCCAGCAATTCCACTACTGGGAATATACCCCAAAGAGACCATAACTGACATCCAAGCACATATATGCACACCCATGTTTATTGGAGATTTGTTCACAATAGCAAGGAGTTGGAAACAACCTAATTGCCCATCAACAAATGAATGGATAGAGAAGTTGTGATATATTCACATAATGGAATACTATAATGCATTAAAAAACAAGGAACTCATGCAGTATTATTCAAAATGGGTGACTCTGGAGGACATTATGCTGAGTGAAGTATCCCAGTCACAAAAGGATAAATACTGCATGGTGCCACTGTTTTAAAACAGGACTGACCTTGGGGTTTGGGAGAGACTGAGAAAGATGGGTTCAATAATGTATACTGCACTGAAACAGATAAGGGAGAAAACTGTTTAAAAGAGATATGTGATTAGGTATTTTTGTCACGACAGGAGTCTAAAGCAAAGGCTGCATGGTGGAGTGGACCTGGGGGAGGGTTTGTAAAACAATGAAAGAATTTGTCTTTTACTTTTCCAAGAAGGTAGTGTTCTGGGGGGCAGGTTTGGGAGGGGAGAAATGTGCAACAGTGAATGAATGGATATCCAAAGTCTCTGTAAATTTTTACTGAAATTAGTAATAGGTTTAAATTTAAAAAAAATTTTTTTAAAATAGAAAACTTGATCAAGATCCCTGTTTAATCAACTTATGAAAACAAACATTGAAAACATTTAAGCATATAGAATTTTTGTGTTTGTAATAATCAGAAAGTGGGCTTGGCATGTTAGAGAAATTATAGTATTTTCAAATAGTTTCTATTTGTTGTAATTTATGGATGATTGCAGTAGAATGATGGAATGAAATGACAGAGATGACTTATTGCACCAGATTTAGTTTGTCTTCTAGCTTAATGTTTGTGTCTGCCTGTGACTTTGAAATGTCATAATAGCTGCTACCATTTATGCCACATCTACAGGGTATCTGGAATATTTCTTAGCATCCTCTTGCAAAATGCACTAGTTATTAGAACCTGAATTAAATAAATAGGTCATATCTCTTGTGATTAAAGATCATGTCTTTGTCTTCTTGGTAAAGTGAATTTGCATCTCAAACTCTGCAGAGGCAGAACAGACACTAGGTTCTAAAGTCAGCAAAAATCCCACTGCTACCCGTTGATGACAACTCATAGTGTGACTTCTATCTAGTTTCAGAGGCTGTAAATCTTTATGGGAGGAGACTGCCCATCTTTACCTCATGGAGCAGCTGGATTGGAGTCATTGACCTTTTGGTAAGCAGTGAAACCTGTAATGCACTACACCATCAGAGTGCCAAAGTCAGCTTCTTAGGTGGATAATGTGTGTATGGAGTTTTTGGTTAACTCCCTAGACTTCCTGCATTATCAGAGAAGTTATGTTTAGTTACTGTTGTTTATGAAACAAGCCAAAAGTTTTAATACTTGATTTACATTAATCATAGTGAGAAGTGTGTGGCAACTAGGAAGGGCTGAGGGAACTAACAGATTCAGGCCTCTCATCTCATTGCCTTTTTAGAACAACTCTTGTTGAAGAGAATGGCAGGCAGGTTTGAATCTACGTGTAGTCCCCAACTTGTCAGTAAATGTAATAAATGTCACCTTTGTCGCCAGTCCATGAAGGAGCCCTGGTGATCCACTGGCAGTCAATCATCTGAAACCGCTGACTGCAGCCTGTTCCATTACGGATGTGCAGCATGTGGGGCAGTTCTGTTTTATCCTGCAAGACCCCAAAGAGCTAGACCCAACTCAGTGGCAATGGATTCGGTCCTTTTAAATTCATGTCATGCACTAAATATTACTAATGATAAAAGATGTATTTTTGAAAGCCAACACAATCTTAAGTGGAGTTTGTCATACTTACTCTGGATTTGCTGTGATGCTGAACCTTGTGCCATTGGGGGGAGGGCAACAAATGCTATAATGGCTGCCCATGGTGGACAGTGTTTGGTGGAGCTCCCAATTTAAGATAGGTTTGGAAGCAGGAGTGGCATCCACTTCCTAAACCACATATTCTGGAAACTCTGTGAACTTGGAGAAATGATGGTAGTTATACAAAGGCTTCAGGTCTTTTGTTCATAGGGTCGCTATAAGTTGTGCTCAGCTTGACAGCAATCAACAACAGCAACACCAGTACCCTTTTTGAGCTCTGGCTGCCTAGTGGCAAGAGGCTGTGCTGCAATCCCGAAGGCTCGTGGTTCCAGGCCACAGGAGAAGAATGGGCACTCTCCTCCCATGTGATTAACTGCCTCTTAAAACGGGCCAGAAGGCCAGCTGTGGCTTGATTCCCACTCTGGTACACAACAATAACAACAGTATTCTTTATGAATTTGACTCTTAATCAAGCAGATAACAGAAATGTTACATTTTAAAGATCTTGCCAGTCCAGTGAGGTAGATAAACATGTTGTATTGATGAAAAACATCTGCCATTTCTGTGTATTGATTTTGTGTGTTTTTATACAGGTTGCCTTCCTGTTGCATCTTGGAAATAATCTCCTAGACTGCTCCATGATTTAATTCAGTTCTGAAATGAAGATGGAGGAGGCAGTGGGAAAAGTCGAAGAACTCATTGAGTCTGAAGTCCCACCCAAAACATCTGAGCAAGAGACAGCCAAGGAGGAAGATGGGTCTGTAGAACTGGAGCCTCAAGGTCAGAAAGATGGCGTTGCAGATTCTACAGTTCTTTCTTCAATGCCTTGCTTGTTAATGGAACTGAGAAGGGACTCTTCTGAGTCTCAGTTAGCATCCACTGAGAGTGACAAACCGACAACGGGCCGAGTTTATGAGAGTGACTCCTCCAACCACTGCATGCTTTCCCCCTCCTCGAGTGGCCACCTGGCCGACTCGGATACACTGTCTTCTGCAGAAGAGAACGAACCCTCCCAGGCAGAAACGGCAGTAGAGGGAGACCCTTCTGGAGTGCCTGGTGCCACCATTGGGCGCAAGTCTAGACGATCCCGATCTGAAAGTGAAACATCCACCATGGCTGCCAAGAAAAACCGGCAATCCAGTGATAAACAGAACGGCCGCGTTGCCAAGGTGAAAGGTCATCGGAGCCAAAAGCACAAAGAAAGAATCAGGCTGCTGCGACAGAAGCGAGAGGCTGCCGCGAGAAAGAAGTACAACGTGCTGCAGGACAGCAGCACCAGCGATAGTGACCTGACTTGTGACTCAAGCACCAGCTCGTCAGATGATGATGAAGAGGTTTCAGGGAGCAGCAAGACAATCACTGCAGAGATACCAGGTAGAGGATGTTTTTTAAACTGACTGTAAAGCACCTGATGGCATTTCTCAGCTGTCAGGCTCAGTTAGATGAGTGACACGTGAGAAAATCCAGGAGACCTGCAGCTCTGTGTAAATTTGAAGACTGCAGTCTATTAACAAGACACAGCCAATTAAAAAAACCCTTCTGAGGTTTCCAGTGCACTTTAGCACATCTGCAAAAAAAATACTTCAGTGGTTAATGATAGGGACAAGATTATTTTTAAGTGATGGAATTTCTCCCAACTTATTCTCTGTAACACATTACCTGAACTCCCATCATTGCCTTCTTAGCACCGCGTAGGTTGAATACTCACTGTTGAGCACTATTACTATGTTCTCCTCAGGAATAGGCACCTTGCTTTATTATCGAGTCACTGCACTGAGCTTTTGGTGTCTGAAATATGTTCTGTCTTTTGTTTAAGTTTTCCAGTAACTTCTGTTCCTCCTACAGCACTAGTTCACTGTTTTTCATTTCTCTGAAACAGTGCATGATAAGCTAGTTAGCTGTGTTGCACATTTTTCTATACTGAGTTGTCACTTGTATTGAAAAGATGCTTTTGCAAAACTTTACTCTTAATTCACCCCTAAGCTACACAAAGTGTGTTAGAAATATGCTCGTTCTAGATTCCATTGGTATAAGGGTCTGCTTTTCAGTAATGTTTGAAGTATCTGCTTCTGTGTGCTATAAAGGCAGCCTTGCGATGTCATAGTACAAGACAAATGAGGTTTAAATGATCTGTAAGGGGTGAATTCTCATCTTTGAAGAGATTTATAATATGATTGGTAATTTCTGTAAACTATGGCATTTAATAGATCTTATTAGCATTGTGTCATGCCATATTGAAGAGGAGATTTTGATTTTCCAGAGTTTTATGGGTAACTTTTTTCTTCTGAGTTTTCTGAAAGATCTCTATATGTGAAGGCAGCATATTGCTGATATATAAAGAATATTTCAAGAAAAATCATATTGGTTCGTGAAACCTATATATAAAAACTTACCTAAATGCGGTATTAAGAATGATTGGTTGTAAAGCACTTTATAGGTTTTGAACTGATAATAAAGTCTCATCTATAGAATATAGTAAATAAGAGGTTTTACAATCTTAGAAATGCTTTTAGCTATTGAATTCCTTTGGTAGCTCACCTTTGACATGTCTTCACATTGAAATTATTAGGAAGGAAGATTAAGTGAAGCTTACCAGCTGCATGTATGGAACAGTAGACTTTAGTGTTATTTGAATGCAGGTCCTAAGCATATTTGAGTTTTACATTTAATAGTATTTTCAAGAAAGCCTTGTTAGCATCTGTAAAATTACTGTTCATGCAGTGTTATATCCTGTTCTAATTTCAGTCAAGACAGTGGTGGATTTCTAATACAGTACTTACTTCCATTCACTAAGCAGGTGTTAAATGACTATCCAAATGTTTCTTTCCTATTAAAGAAAAGGGAGGAGGTGGGTAAACATATTTTCTTTGAAGATCTACCCTATGATAGAGGTAGGATGAAAAATGACTTTACAGTTACTCTCCCTCTTTGACTTGCATAGGTCATGTATGTTTTATTCATATTTTCCTTACTTTTTTTGCTGTCTTGACCATTGTTTAAGACTTATGGAACTATAATGGTCTCTTCCTTTTTATTTCCGGATTGTATACTAACAAAAACATTAAAGAAATTTAGTTTCTTTTTGGTTACACCATTTTTTGTGAGCTGTGGCTTTTGAAAATTTACATAGAGTTTCTTAAAAAACTCATGGAGAAGCAAATGGTAGGTAAAATCATGTGACTTGGTTACCTAGGCTGTGTACTTACCCAGTTTTATGAGGTGCCTTGCACATAAAACAAAGTATAAATACTCCTTCTGTGTATTATGCAAAGCAGTTTTAAAATGAAACAACCTAGAGTTTAAATACAAAGCAATTGATTTCACCTTTTAGTCTTCCTTTCTTAACTGTCAGACTCAGAATCACATAGGTCAGAATATATGAATAACCCCATCATATTAGAATTTTGGAAAGGGAGACACATACCTAGACTTACAGCTGTGGCAGTTATTGATGTGAAAAGGCAACATTATGAACTTAAGACTTTAGTGCAACAATGTGGACAATTCAGGTGGAGCTTCAGATGATGTGCTAACAGAGAATCTTGTGGATGCCAGATTTTAACACACTTCTTTATACAGGATGGAAACCAAGAGGGAAAAGAAAAGGTTTCATTAAGGTATAACTTGGCTTAATCATGTAAATGTAATAATACAAAAAGTGCTTGTTGTTTGTTTGCTTTTTTTACAGCAGTTCAAAAGTTGAAGCAATTAAATGCCATCTTATATAAAAGAATTTAACACCCAATGTGTTTTCCTTTGAAGAGTGCAGATAATGAAAGCAGGCTTTTAGTGCATGATCATACTTAATTGAGTTTGTTATCTGGGAAGACACTCATGATGATAACGGTGTTTTCTGTTTGGTTTGTGGTTACTGGTAGGTTGGTATCAGCATGAATTATTCTGTCTGCTTGGTGGTTTTTGAAGTACATAGGTGTTTTAAGAACCTATTTGGAGGTATTGTATTCGTTTAATTCTGGATGTACTTTGATTTGCAGGCCTTAGGGATGATAAGAGAATTTTGTAGTCAGTATTAATGAAAAATACTATGTAGTGGTTATCTTGATTGTTGAAGGCTTTTATCAGGTATGTAATTTATCTTTGTAGATTATCCTTTTGTGCTTTTTCTCTGAACTAGAGCCTTACTTCTTACAGGGGAGTTGGTATCTTTGAGAAATCACCTTTGAAACTAGGTCTATAAAAGTCTGTTCTTGAGGGGATTTTGGTTTTTGGTTACTCTAAATAATTGGCATCAGACTTAATTCACTATGTCAGTTTTCTGAACAGACTACTGTTAGGTGTACAGTATACCTGAGCAGTAGGTCAAGTTTGTCCAGTAACATTTGTTTTAAAAAAATTTTACTTAGCATAAGGTAAACTCAGTGTGGCTTGATCTTGTCATGGCTGCAATGGTCTTTTGTGTAGTTTAGTAATTCAGTATCTAAGACCTACTCAGACTGGGATTTCAAAAACAGACGCTAAAAACAAACCCCGTCTCCTAAGGTCAGTTGTCTTGGTTGGTATGTTTTGGAGAGTGTTAAGGAGGCTGTTGAAAACAACTTTCTAAGATCACCTGGATTTTCATCCCCTTTGACCAGTCCAGTCTAGCCTTGCCAGGACCCTAACACCAGGCTCTCACATCCATTACTTACCATCCATGCCATTGCACTGAAATGCACCATGAAGAGCTTTCTTAGCTCAGTTCTCCTGAGGTTAGAGGATCATTTAATTTTAACTTGGAAATTTGGGGAGGGTTGGGAGAAGAAAGATATTTTAAAGTAGTAAATCATTTGTAGAAATTTTGGGAAAATAGAAACATGTGTAGTAGAAGATTCAAGTCACCCATAAAAGTAATTCAACTTTTGTTTACATTTGAATATGTTACCTTCCATTATATATAATAAAATATCATATAAATGGGTTTTTTTAGCCCGTTCTCTTTTAACATGGTATTTTACCTAAAATATTAAATATCCTCTCACAAGAGAATGGATTCTGAGTAATACAGCTAACTACAAAATAACTTCTCTAATGTTGGTTCTTTTGGTTTTTAGTTTTTGCAGTTATGCATCAGGGTATGTAAGGCTCTTGGCACATACTGTCAAACTGCATTAAAAATATATATTTATTTCATCTGGGAACTTGCAGTGTTCATTACATTATATTCCTGCCATGAGTATATATTAAAAAAATTTAAGTTTGGCTTGATGGAAGAATTGTATTGTGGTGACACTTTCATTGATTTTTAGCGAGGTTGAAAAATCACACTTGGTCGTTTGTATTTAATGTTTCACTTTTTGAGGGGCATTCTAGGTACAGTCTTCACATTTGTTTTTCTTACTGATTTGGGAGAGGTGTTTTTATCTTTCCAAAGACTTAATTGCTAAGAAAATTTTAATACTAATTTAAGCAGTGGAGAGACATGGTAGAAGACCCCCAAACCACTTGGGAAGTCTTTTAAAGCACAGTGTTTGACATTTTCCCTACATTAAATACGATGTGGTTCATTTAGCAAATAGCCCTGACTGCCCATTTTGATCTTTTTTTACATGTAGCTATTGACACTTGCTGAGTACACCGATAATAAAGCACTGAGACTTGGGAGAATAGCTGAGCTGCCTGTTTTCGGTTTAATAAATGCAAAGCAACATAACAGGCATCATGTTCTAAACAGTAGAGGTTTAGCATTTTGAAATCTTAAGACACAATTCTATATTAATAAGCATGAGCACTTCTTTTCTTCTATTGCACTTAAGTGTTTTTGTTTTTTTAAAAAATTTATTATTTTTCCTGTGTGTACTGTCAAATCGGATCAGACTGATACAGGAGGAGATTGTCACTCCTTTTCCAACAGAGCATCTGGTGGATTCAAACTGCATACCTCTGGGATTGCAGTAGAGCTTCTTGCCACTAGGCCACCAGAGAGCCCTTTAAATGATTGTTTTAAAGTGTGTGCTGTTCAAATGTGGTTTTTATGTTAGGATGCCTGGCTAGTGTTACTTTAGATGGTCCAACTGTAGTGTATCCTTTGGCACTCTGTAATCTTAAAGCACCAAAGGAGTAATTTTTTTTCTTTCTTGTTCCTAACTTATTTCCTCAAATGAATGTGTGAATGTGTACGTTAACTACTTAGTAAACGCAAAAGCATAAGCTTTGTCTTTGATCTTTTTTTCAATATAGAATATAACTTAATATTACTAGAAGGGTTTCAGTACATTCATGCATGAATGTGGTCACTGATTTAAGGCCCTAAAACATCTTAAGTGTGTATTATTGGCAATCATTATGAAGCAGCTTCTTGTCTCACTAACCCCAGTTACATTGTTCTTACATTGTTTTCTGAATTCAGCTTTAAAATACTAATTTTTAACCAGCTCTCTGAAGCAGATCCATCAGAATAGCCATCTGAGTTCTTATTTAACTTTAAGATGACGTTAGAGAAGAAAGTCTTTAAACACCTTAAAAATTCTTTTTGCTAGGGAAAATTGAGATACATAAATTATCCCATAACTTCTTAGCATTGAAATGGAAGTGATAGAACGATCAAATATTTGTTATTATTTATGAGAAACACAACTTTTCTTGATTTTGAGACCTTGGAAGTTTTTTTCTGTCTTCAAAGCCACAACATGATAAAGTAAATGTTTTTAGAAATAGCCTCAGATCAACAGACTCAAACATTCCAAAGAACTGTTCTTTATAAGGGTTCTTGATGTGGGGCAGGAAGTATAAGGCCAAAATTGATTAATTCTGTTAGTCATCCATTTATGCAAATATTTGAACACCTACTATGTGTCATTGAGAATATGGCAGTAAGTGAAAGCCCCTTGACTTTGTCTTCCTTAAGGAGACAGGTAAGAAAGGAATCTATCTTATGCTGTTAGGTAAGAAGGGATATATTTAACAATAAAAGAGGAAATAAGAGATAAAGATGAACTAGGAATGAAGTAGAGAAAATTATTTTAGATAGTCTTAAAGGAAAGAGAGAGCTCTGGGGGCATAATGTGTAGTGGGTTTTACTGTTAACCCAAAGTTGTGCCCCTCTGTTGATTCAGATCTACCAGCAGCTACTTAGAAGAGAGACAGTCTCCTCTTGTGCAGTTTAAGCCCACTGGAGGGTCAGCTGTGAGTTTGTTCCAACTAGGCAGCACTGATTATATTTGTGTATGGAGAGAGCCAAACCAAAGATCTGGACTCTTTCTTTCAAGATAGCACTTAGTCACAGCAGAGGACTGCATCTTAAAATAGCGTTCCATGAAAAACCACCTGTTCACATGGATAGTGACGCCTATACCTGTGCTGACTGACATATTTGAAAAGAGCTGAATTACATGGGAACAGGTTTCCTTACAGCTGGACTCCCCAGAGCTGCAATGAGCTCTCTCTGGTGGGAAGGCGCAAGGAGATGAGATTTGTGCTGTTTCCCAAATTTGAGCGCAGAGTTTTTGTTTTCCTGAGTTGTTGTTTTTTTTTTTATTTTTTTAAAATCAAGAAATAAATAAAACAACCAGCTCATTGGTATACATGAATTCTGTATGTCCTTCATTTGGTCTTCCATCTGAATCCAGTTTTACAAAATGTGGATGAACTGGAATGCTAAACAGACAGAGAAAACCTGGAAGAAACTTAATCTCTCTCTTAGAAAGCCATTCCAATGCACTGTGACCAGCTGTTTTGAACAGCCAACTTCAGAATAGTGGTACCTGGTTCAAAGATGGTGGCAGACCATTCTCCTTTGGGTGTGCTTGGCTCCCCACAGTCCTGGCAAGCTCTCCCCGAGTCTCCTTATTCATACCTTCAAGTTGTAATTTTTCCTATTCTGGTTAGCATTCTGAATAACTTATATTTTAAATATCTGAGTCTGTTCTAGTTACGTTTGCTTGACAAAAAATGAACTGGTTCAAACCCTACTTAAGGCAGAGTTTTTGATAAAAACCAATTGGTAGAGAGTTTCTGTACAATAATTTATTATAGGTCAGCCATCAAAACAACTTCTAGTTTCAAAGCCAAAAAAGTTAAAATAATTCAAGAGCACAGTAGTCCTCAGACAAAACTACAGGTTAGAAGTGCCTAAGGAGCTTTAAAACCAACCAACCAAGTGACGTATGCCTTGGAGACACTCTGGATGCTGGTTTCTGAGGAACGGCCTGGGTTCTGATATTATTACACGGTACCATGTGCTTCATAATGTTCAGCAAAGGCTGTTGCAGATTAAGTCAGTTGTACAATAAGTGAACATATCCCCCAAGCAAGTAGATTGAAGCCGTGAAAAACTGTAGTGGTAGTTACTTCATTCTTTTTCTTTGAATGGCTTTGATTAACTGAATGTAAAGTCTCCTTACCAGTGCTGTATCTATTTGGCTGTAATTTGTAGCAGTGTTTATGACATTTTCCTGAGTAAGCATGTCTTAAAAATACAGTTGTCTGAATTAATGATTTTTCTATCAAATGGCCGCAATGTCTTTAAAGCTGGCTTCATTCGTGCTGGGGGATCTGAAGGCGCACCCAGGGAAATTCCAGGATTGCTTGGCAGGGCTGCTGTGTGTGATAGGATCCACATAGGCAGTGTCCTAGGAGAGGCAATGAGCTGTTTTTCCAAGATGCAGAGGCAGACAGAGAAGTTCCGCGTGTGGATGGAAAAGCTAAGGAACCTTGATACGGGTGAAGAGAACAAGCTACTAGAGCCCAGGGCACCTAAGATGCAACTAATTGGCCAAAGAATCTCCCCCCCCAGTCAGGTGCTTATACACAGATGCCTGATCCCCAGGTACTGCCACAGCAGCCCTTCAGTTCGCCTGGGACTTGTCTACATTGTGAGGACTCGTTAAAATTCCCAAAGACTTACAACAACAATTTGCTGGATAACTTTTCAAAAAATGGGAATGTTGCAGAACAACCTTTGAATCTGTCACAAAATTAGTTGTTAACGACTCTACTTTTTTTAGATTGTAAAAGGAAGAATATTCTTTTGCCCAATGTAAATTACTCTTGATGATGTAATTAAAATATTACATTAATCAGTAGTTTCTTTTTAAAATTTAGGTATGGAAAACAATGAGCAGAGTTTGCAGAATTTTTACTTGAGTTTTTTTGGTTACATATACTGTTGCAACATAGAATCGTAATTATGATAATGGAGCTCTTCTTTGTGCTTTATAAATACAGAAAAATACATATAACACAGTAATCTTAGTGGACCCAAGTAGATAGTTCCTTTGGAATCTTTTCACGTGTTCTCTAACACTGGTGACTTCCTTCCAATTCAAGTGTGGGGGAAATAATTTACCCCACTCAGAAGATCATGAATGAATGTATTGTTGAATATATCTATGTCCTTCTTCTGTACACTATTTAATAAAATAATTTGTTAATTTTTAATCAGTTAGTATAGAATAGCCGTTTATGCAGGAAGAATGCATTATTTTTTAAAGAAAATATTCTTTACCTACTGTTTAAGATACTATATGTAGGAAAAGCAGATTAGAAAGGAGATTGGTTTCATACATGAGAGAAATAGTCATTTCATTGCTATATAGATGAACTTTTTTCCCCCTCTTGAGCTTTAAAGTGAAGCTCAGGACCTGATAAAATATCCTGGCAGACATCATCCAGACAAACTGTCTTGCTACCTTGAATACCTCTGGAGCATGCAGATGTAATGTTCTGTCTGTTAAGGGTATGTGTGTTGGATGGGTTTCTGCATTATTAGTAGCTGAGCTTATTAGTCAGTGCAATATCAATTTAAATGTTTTAAATCACTGAATTGAAGCACAGTGAAAACTGTGAGAGGCAGAACTCAGTGAAACAAATTTGCTTTTCTGCATCTTTAAAGTTTTCCACCTTTGATAGGATGCTGTCCCACTACTATCTCATCTTTTGTTGGTGGAAATATTTAAGTTTTCCTTCTGACAGAGGTGCCTGCCTTTCACATGTTCCTGCTTTTGTAGGTTTTAGTGTAAATAATCGTTAGGCATGATAAAGAGCCCATGCAGTGTGTTAAAGGGAAGGAAACACAGAATTCAAAGTCTTATAATATGGTGTTTTGATATTTGGTCTAGGATTGAAAAATACTGGCATTTAATTTTGTTCAGGATTGGTGAGAGTATTATAAGGAACAGCTAAATTAGAAGGAAATGTTTATTAGGAATATGTAATTTTGTATTAACACTAATTTCTTTCTGTGGTTCCTATTGACTATAGACAAAAGAATGTTTTCATTTTCCTTTTGAATTTATAACTAAGAAAAGTGCTAATAATTTTAGTATTTGAAGTTACAACTTTGAAAAATCCAGTTTTGTGTTTTGTAAAAGGAAGGATGGGTGGTATATTTGAAGTTTCACATATAAACTCTCGAGACGTTTATTTTAATATTTGTCAGTAACTACCCAGAGAAAATAGTCTTTGTTTTTTTATTCAATTCTATACTCAATTATTTAGAATTTGAAAATTAATTGCAATGGACTGAAGTGGTTTTCCTCTCATTTTCTAGTTTTGAGTGAAAAAGTAATTGTGATTTGGTTTTTTCTTTCCAGAACTTGATGCATGTTACATGTGAGAGTTAATTTGTGTTTTAAGTGAGATTTTAATGAAAGTTTATAGAGAACTTGGATTTCCATTCATTCGTTGTTGCACATTTTTCTCCCTGGGCCCCCCCCCCCATTTTCTCTTTCAAAGAAAATTCTTTCATTGTATAATTGCTACCCCTCACCACCCGCCAGAGTTAACTTTGAGGAAGGCTTGAAAATGCATTTATTTCTCATTTAAGAACATGTATATGAATTGATAAAAAAGACTACTTCTCTTATTGTTTAATAATTGTCAGATTTTATGAACTTAATATTTGACCACTAAGGCCACAATTTAAGCATCAACAAAGTTATTAAATTTTTAGCACTTATTTCAAGCCTTTACATAACTTTAATATGAATTTTTAATTATAAAATACTAGGCCTATATAACCCATGGATTTTTCTTTTAAGATAGTGCAACAGAACTTTATAGTTTTTTAATTCAGTTTTTCATCACTGAGAAGAGTTTACTGGGTTTGAGTTGTGTGAAGTTGAAATATTTTCAGGGAAGTTTGTTCTGATTCCAGTTTCTTCCTGGCATTATTTTGCTAAACATAGACTTTTAAACATAAGAATATATTTATTTAAATTCAGCATGTTAATGCATGTGTAAAGTACTTTAATCAAGTTTCTCTTTTGTTTCATGATTTAATATTTGATACATTATGCATGCCCTAAAATACTTTTTCTTTAGAAGAGAGGAATTTGTCTTAAAATAGCCTAGACAAATGACAGCTGGTATTATATTGCCTGGATATGTTCTGAGTATTGTTGTTATTGGATTATTGGGCAATAGATGTGTAATTAAAATTTTTTTCTTTTGCCTTTAAGAAAAAAAATCACGGCATTTCCAAGCATAACTTTTAGTAATTGATATTCATGGTATGAATAACATTTTCAAGATTTGAAAAGTTTAAACGTGGATAATGCTGAGAAGCCTTTTTTTTATAGAATCTTAATAAAAATGTGAAGAGAAGTTTTGGTAGAAAGAAAAAGAATACAACAGAATACTCTGATTTAATAGAACATAAATCAAAATATTAAGATTTATTCTAAAGCAAAGTTTGACTATCTATGATTTGGAGAGTTTAATCTTGAGAATAATTTTGTAGCAGAAATATATAGTCAGAAAAGTCTTTTCCTCATTTTCAGTTTTGCACAGTGCCTTGAAAATTGTGGTATAGTCTTAAAGAATATTGTTTTGAAAAACAGAATTTTATGTAAACTATGCTTTAAAATTATCATACCTCTTCCAGATTGCATAATTAAAAAAAAACCATATCATTCAAATCCTTTTTTGGTATTGTGAACATTAAAAGAAGAAATATTAAGTAATTGAAGTGGTTTCACTATTTTTTGATGACTATTTTGACTCCGAATTCTGTATTTCTGAGATTATAGACACAAACATGAAGAAGTGAGTATTACTTTTGAGTTATGTGTTGGCATTTTTAGTAGCTATTTGTGTAAGTGCCTACTGGTTTTCCCTTAACCTCTCTTGGATTTTCTTAATTTTCTTAGGATTTTAAGAAGAATAAGATGTGTGTCCTGTTTACAGTCCCCTCCCCCCTTTTCATAGTGCTAAGGGTGCAAAAACAAACAAACAAACAAACAAAAAACCTTTAACATTAATTCAGACATGGTTGAAATACTTTTTATTTAAGAGTAAAATCTTATATCTATTCCACAGCTCTTTAATACATGCATATGGAATTTCTTTCTGTCAAATTTATCAGAATATATTATTTAGTAGCTTAATTTTATGAGAGAGAATTAAAAGACTAAGCTGCAAACTTAAAAATTGTTTCATATAACCATTGTGAAAAATTTGGGAGATAGGGAACAAATTCAATCCTAGGTCTTTTACTGGCTATTCAATCTGTGGAAATAATTGTACTTTAGTTAGTGATATCTAAAAGAGGCATTAGCCCTTAATAAAAGTGAATGTGTTTTCTGTTAACTTCTACAGACAGTTTTCTGCCTGGTTTAGTAATAGTTCCGTATTCTAAGACTACTAGAATTTTAAATCATCATTTTAACAGAAATTAGCTATCAAAGACCTCTGTTGGCCTGATGGTAAGGGAGTTGTGATGCCAACCCAGAGACATAAGTTTTTAGTTCATCGGCTGCTCCACAGGAGAAAGATCATCAGTCTCTTCCTGTGTGATTTACAGCTTCTGAAAACCCACTGGAAGGTCACCTATGAATTGGTTCTGACTAAGTAGCACATAACAATAAGCTGTAGATCAGAACATTTTAATTGGTTGTATGAGCCCATTATGAGATAGCAGTAACTCTCTTAATAATGATCTATCCTTGTGTGCATTATTAAAATTGTGAAGTCCAAATAAAAATGTGATTTAAAACAGAACACAGTGAAATTAAATTTTTGAAATGTTGTGTATTCACATATAAATCTAGTTAAGGTGATAAGAGTAGCGGGGAAAGGTGGGAAAATCATTGACGTAGAAGTTTAGATTTTTGTCTCACTACAGACTGCATAAACTAATACACAAAAATGACTTTTGCTTCAATATTGCCTTTGCATATTTAATAGCAAGTGTATATCTCAGTTTACATAAGATTTATTACTTAAAAGCTAGATGCAAATCAGAATAATGTAAGTGAAATAATTTAAAATGTAACATCTGCTTGTGAATAAAAAAGACTAAGGTACCTCCTTTGAACAAATGAAGCATCCAAAATCGATAATAATTTTAATGTTCATTGTTATAGATGAATTGGCTTCATGGAACATTTATACAGACTTTATGGGAAGAATAGTAAATAGGTCTTTCCACTCGTTTGTTTAGAGGAGCTGATTATAGAGAAGGTGACCTTTTAAAAAGAATTGTTTCTTCTCTATTTTATTTAGCTTCTTATGAGGCAGTAATAACATTAATAAACTGTTCTTTCTTTTTACCTTTTTGGGTTTTTATTAAGGTATAGTGAGGACGCAATAAAAAAGATTTTATAGTATGCCACATGTCTGAAAATAGAGTTCCAAAACAATTCCAGCACACTTATTTAATGTATAAATGTAATTTTATTTAAAGATAAAAAAGTAATTTTATTTAAAAATTTTGTTCTGTAGAGTTTGTTGTCAAAGAAAATATTTTTCTAAAATCTCCAAAAACAGAATATACACTCAGTCAGATAAGAGTTTTGTCTGGAACAATTATATGAATATATACATTGTAAGTAACATGAAAAATTTGTATACTTTTAATTTTTCTTGATTTTTTTTTCAATCCCCTGAGGTTTAAGTTAGTGGGATTTGGAACCAAACTTTTTTTTTTTTAAATTTTATTTTATTATTTTTGTGTGCGTGTACTGTCAAATCAGATCTGACTGGTACAGGAGGAGATTGCCCCTCCTTCCCCGGCAGAGCATCTGGTGGATTCGAACCGTGCACCTCTGAGATTGTAGTTGCAGCTTCTTGCCACTAGGCCACCAGAGCTCCCGGAACCAAACTTTTAATAGTATTGAGTAGATACTTTCCTATTATATCACCATGACAGAAAAGGTATTCTAAGAAATGAGGGGAACAATCCACAAAGAAATGTATTCTTTCATAACAGAGTCTTACTCTTGTTAAAACTTCTAAGATTTAGGGGAAGAATGTTACCAGATTACTGTGGTTTTTATTTAATTGCATTTTATTTGTATATTGAACTGTATATTTAAAGTGTAACAACTAACCTAGATGAAATAAAAAATTTAAAAATAAATGTTTCTTGTTAATCTATGGAGGGCACTGTTGTTATATTAGTGATTGCCTGCACATTTAATTCATATTCGATATTCCTGAATCAAGAAACCTTCTTTTCTGTGATGAAATGGTTGGAGTTAGTGTAACTAATAAACTTTAGATGAATTTGGTTTTTGTAATTGGCATATTGAAAAAGGAAATAACAAAACACCAATGTTAAGATACTAAGTATTTTTATTAAATATTGAGGAATATTTGGAAAAATCAGAAAATTTTTATTATTTCCAGGAGTGGTCTAAAGGATGAAATGAATGAATCTTTAACAGCCCCACAGTCATTAGAATATAGTTAAATTCCCAATCTTCCTGATTATTTGCAGTCCAACTGTTTTTAGTCACTCCTCTCCTCCCCCATGTAGATCTATTGTCCCTGAAATAAAAAATATAAATTGGTAGATGGTGACCTGCAAGAGCCTGGTTTCTGCATTTGTAGATACCTAGGTCCAGGGAACCCTGGCGGTCTAGCTGGTGGGAGTTGTGCTGCTGAGTCGGCCACAGATCCATGGGAGAAGATGGGCAGGATTTACAACCTTGGAACAGCCACTAAAAAGCTGGGATTCTCTTCTGATTCACATTCAAGTTTTTATGTTCAGATAAATTTCCTGAGTCATCTTTTCAGTAACTTCGTTTAATCTAGAGTTTTCTCAGCACTAGAGTTGATGGTGAAATGTTAAAATAAATTTCTAATTTTTGGGTCCGTTTTCCAACTGTTGTAATCATCTTGGACTTTTGCTTTCACCTCTTTGATCTTTTCAAAATAGTAACTTTTCACTGAATCCTAGGTAACTTTAGTTGGATAACATGAAGTGCCATTTAGCAGATGGAATTTTATTCCTGTGTTAGGAACGTTTTAAAGTGTGGGTTTTTAATACTTGAGATGAGTATAACAGAAAAAGTAGAAACTAGACATTGATTCCATTTTATTTAAGAATACCCAGACATAAAAGTGAAGTGCAGTTTGCTACATTTAATTTCTATTTACTTGTATTTTCTTTGACATTCTTGATTTAACGTAGCTTTATCATGTTGTTCTGAATGAAACAGTTTTTTCTTTTTAAGGCTATTTTACTGGAGATAGCCACTTTTCTGTATAGATTTTTTTTTTCTTTTGTGGTTAAGGTAATTATTCATCTTTCCTAAAAGCTGCTTTGACAATGACAGCTTTATGTTTACTCAAGTTGTACGATTTACATTTTAAAAATTTCTTTTCTTGGTTGGTAGTAATAAAAATAAAGCCTTTTTTTTCTGGTAAGTATTTTTTCTCATTTGCAAATACAGGTTTTCATCTTTTAATTTTCTTGAATATGTCCAAACAAAATGCAAGTTCTTTTGTGGCCTGTCCCTTTTTGGCCACCACACGTACCCTCCACCTTCAGCCACTTGACTAGGGAGTTTCTAAGAATCTTCTTTTATGTGTAACATTTTTTGAGTCCTTCTATTTGAAGTGAAGCTAAATCTGATTTATGTCTCCCTTCCTCTTAATGTTGTAGATGGCATTGAGGCTAGGCCTTCTGAAGATAGGGGAGATGGAACCTGTGTGGGGTCCTTTTTTTAAAAAATTTTTTTTTATTACTAATTTCAATGAAAATTTACAGAGACTTTGGATTTCCATTCATTCATTGTTGCACTTTTCTCCTTCTTCCCCTCCCCCTCAGTATACCTTCTCTTTGAAAAGTAAAAGAAACATTTTTTCATTGTTATACAGTCCCTCCCCCCCAGGTCCACTCCACTATGCAGCTTTCATTCTGGACTCCTGTCATGACAAAAATACCTAATCACATATCCCTTTTAAACAGTTTTCTCCCTCATCTGTTTCAGTGCAGTATACATTATTTATCCCATCTTTCTCAGTCTTCCCCCAATCCCGAGGTCAGTCCTGTTTTACAGCAGTGGCATCATGCAGTATTTGTCCTTTGTGACTGAGATACTTGACTCAGCATAATGTCCTACAGAGTCACCCATTTTGAATAATATTGTATGAGTTCCTTGTTTTTCAATGCAGCATAGTATTCCATTGTGTGAATATACCACAGTTTCTCTATCAATTCATTTGTTGATGAGCACTTAGGTTGTTTCCAACTCCTTGCTATTGTGAACAAAGCCATAATAAACATGGGTGTGTATATATCTTCTTGGATGTCAGTTATGGTCTCTTTGGGTTATATTCCCAGTAGTGGAATTGCTTGGTCAAATGATATCTCTATTTGCAACTTTTTGAGAAAGTGCCACACCGCCTTTCACAGTGGTTGTATCAGTGTGGGGTCCTTTTGACAGCAACAAGACAATTTCCCTCCCTTGTTGTAGGGGAGGTTTTAGGGGGGAATGGATTATGATGAGAAATGGAGGCATTGTCTCTGGCTTGATTGCATTTTCTTACTGTTGTTAATGTGCGTTGTCAAATTGATTTAGAGTTAGAGTGACTGTATAGAATAGCGTATAACTGCACATCTTGATACTAAGACCACAGCAATGAGGGTGGAAAGAGCAATCCTGTAGTAGCTGTACATTCTAGGTCTACGACTTAGCAATAAAGAGGAAGGAGGAATGATGTTCCAGGTGTTTCTGGGATCCCGGGAGCTCTGGTGGATAGTCCATCCATAGCGAGTTGAACTGTTAACTTGAAGGCCGCATGTCTTGAGGTTTCCTATCCACCAGTGGATCATGAGGGAGAAACGTGGACATTGTCCTCTCTTTGTGATTGGCAGGCTTTTATACCCAAAGGAGGATCACTTTGAGTAGTAACAGACTTGACAGTAGTGAGTGTGAACTTTTATGAATTGCTATTTCCATAATATGGAAAGAAAATATATTTACTATATTTTAATATACAATTACAGAATATACTATGTAAAAGTAGCATATATAATATAGCATAAATCTCACAAAATGGAAATTTAAGTAGGCTGCACTTGGTGAAGGGACCTAAAACAGAATTGATGAATATTTTAAAATAAAAGGGCCAAATAGTAAATATTTTAGGTATTGGTTTCTCTGTTGCAGCCACTCAGTTCCGCATTTTTTGGGGCAAGACTAACCGTAGACAGTCCACAAACAAATGCACGTGACTGTGTGTTACTACTTAAAAAAACTGATGAGAAATTGACGGCGCAGAAGGTCTGGAGTTCACTGACCCCTGACCTAATTTCTTGGCAATGACAAAACCCCCAAATTAATACTGTTTAAAATAATCCTTCATTCTGCTTTTGAAATAAAAAGTAGTTGATGGATCGCTCAACCCTTTTACTTTTTTATTTCCTTTTCCCCTTTTTGTTGAACTGTCAACATTTTAAAAGTTCATCCAGAAAGTGAAATAGCACCTGGGTTATCCATAGACGTAAGTTATTGGATATTTGTGTTATGCTTTTAACTACTACCTTCATTGTTTAAAAATTAGGTTTTAATATTTGTAATCAATACCACAGTTTGGTAGATAGGAAAATGTGTAGTTTGAATGGATAGGCATATGTGTTGAAAGCATGGAATATGTTTACAATAATTACTAAATTTTAAATTGGAAATTTTCCATATCTAATTGGAAGTGACCTTTTTATGTTCATGAAAAGAAAAATCTCTTGCCTGGCAGAAATGGTGGTGGTTTAACAGCATAAAGAAATAATCAGATAGGAGCAAAGGTAATGTCTTTACTTTTACTCTAAACTGTAATGATTTCACAGTCAAATTGTAAGCATAAACAAAGTGAAATTTCTTCTGTCATTAATGTGCCGCATTTTGCTAGTTTCACTTCAGTGGTGTGATCATCACCGAGCCCCTACCAAAAGAAACTTCTTTTAAAAAGCATAAAACATTACAGAATCTTAACTGTATCTTAGGTGTCCTGTACAGCAAGGATTGATTATATTTGAAAAGACTTATCACTATCCTCTAGTCTAATATTCACTTAATGGTTCAAAAGCAAACATTTATGTTTAGTACCATAAACATTTTATTCAATCTTACTTTGTTAATGACAGGTATAAGATGACTTGGAACACAAAAATCAGTAGCTGTGGTTTCTTGTTGGATAATAAAGTTGGAAAGGCAATCATTCCATCACTTTGTGAAAAGATTAGATAGTGCTGATTTGGAATGAAAAGTGACAGTGATCATAATTAAGAATGAATTTTAACTGTTAAGTTCAATTAAAATATGACAATATTGCTGTCTTTGTTTATGATGAATACTAAACTTAAGCTAAGTTATAAGGTGTGCTGTTTGAAAATATGGAAGATGCAAGAATGAAGCCAGATAACAAGTGTATGCTTGTATTTCCTACTGATGAAGACTTTCAGACCAGTTATTTCCATGGGTAGGTGATGTCACTCTGCATGTATATATATACACACTCGTACCTTTTGCATGGTTATTCATGTAGGAGTGGTACAATTTTGACTTGACTGTTGACCTATTGGCTCAATTTAGTGATGGGGTAAGGTGGTGGTAAGAGGCTGTCAATGGTATTGATGGTATCTATTTTGAAAATTACTGAAATAATTTATTGTTAACATATTACACCTTTAAAAAAGCCCCCTTAACAATATAATGCTTGGTCAAATAGTCAATATTGTACTTGACCCTCACATTTCTGCACCCAAATGTTTGGATATCACATAGTACTTTAATATCATAATAATAATTTTGAACTCTGGCGAGAACATCATGGAATGCTAGTTTTCTTTTCTTTTTTGGAAAAGAAACCCCCCAAATAGGAACCAATTTTTTTTTAGCTATTTGCTATTAGCAGTCAACACTGAGGCCAGACTGTTGAATTTTATGGTCACTCATGAACTTGGTTTACCCTTTTGGGGGAAATGAGAATTATTTTTGTATCAATGACAGAAATTGTCTTGATTGTCAGAATTTCATATTGTGACATGTCTTTTGTTTATATGGTGTCACCTAACAACTCATTTGCTTTTATGTTAAGTCATTTTCATTTAAATATATTGCTATTTAAATCTATAGTGTGAAAGCTTAGCTTTAGGGATAAATACACAATTTGCACAATGGATATTTGCATTAAATTAGTAATCCTGCATTGTGTTATATTTTAATGGTCCATTTGCATATGTGTTCCTTCGTAGTCAAGAGTTTATCGTAAACGTAAGTGTGTTCTGGAATACTCATTTGTTGGATGATATTTTTAAAATCTTTCTGAAAGTAAATGGTATGCCTGCACTTCATACAGAGTTGTGAGGAACAAGCAGCATTCCTTTATTTCTGCTTTATTCTAAAACGAGGGTAAGAATGAGGGGTGTATCTTTCTTTCTTGAAGGAAAATTATATTTTTGCTGTTATCCCAGAGAAAAGGTAATGTTAGCGTTTGTAAAGCATGTGTCTGCTCTACAAGCATGAATATTGAATTATTTTAGCATGAATCATTGCACTGGAATTACTTTGGAACTCATCTCAGCTGCCTTTTTCAGATAGCTAGGATGATTTTTGGAACCGAAGGAATCTCTTATTTTTCCGGTAAAAGCCTTTATGTCTTCCTCTAATATCCTTTTCTTGAAGTATAAACTGGCTGTCTTTCTTAGAGAAAACAAAATATAAATATCCCTTAAAAGACATCCCAAGCAAAATCCCGAAAGTGGATTTTGTGGATATTATTTCTGTAGACTCTTAAAAGCTATATCATATCTTGTAAAAGGGCTTTACTGGAAATAGTAAGGTAGAGCTCTAATGTTAACCTTTCTTTTTCAAGTAAAAAACTATATACTTATTTATGATTTTCTTCTGTAAATCTCCTGGGGAGGTTCATTGTTGCCTAAGAGAAGAAACCAGGTTCATTTTCTTAAAATCATAAAAATTGGGTTTTAGTAGTTTTGCATCCTTTTTTTCTCCCCTTAACAGCAGCAAAAAGTCAATTTCCACTCTTTCTGTCAAGTGTTTCCCTTTTTCTTAATCTTTTGCTCTATCCAGGAGTATAATGGAAATTCATTGTAACATTGTTCAGTATAGTCTCGTCTTTCATTCTTCATACTAACACAACTTTTCTGCTTTCCAAAATTTGTCCCTCATCTTTGTACTCTGGGGTTATCTTTTCCACTTTCACGTCATATATACGGATTTTTAGATGTATAAAGAAAAACTTTTCACATCAGATAGAATAAGGCTGTCTTTAGAGGATTCTTAGTTTCAGAAGTATTTTTCACCCCACGAGTTAGATACAAGTATACATTTTCTTTCCTCCCTAGATGGACCTCCAGTTGTAGCTCATTATGATCTATCTGACACCAGCTCTGACCCAGAAGTGGTAAATGTGGACACTTTCTTGGCGGCTGCAGTAGTTCAAGAGCAAAGTAATTCTGTAGGAGGCCAGGACCCAGGAGCTACCTGGAGGACCAGCGGGCTTCTAGAGGAGCTGAATGCAAAGGCAGGTTGGTCTCCCTTCTCCCCTTTCTCTGTTGGGTGGAATGTGCATGCGTCTCAGCAGCTGTGTCTCTAGTAGTGGGTCCCGCTGGAGAGAACAGGCCTTACCAGAGGCTTCTGGCATTGCATATTGTCGCTATTCAAGATATCATTTGTAAATGGAAAGATTTGGGTGGCATGCCATTAAGATGTTATTTGTAGGCAGAGGTGGAGTTCAGTTGATGTATGTCTTGGGTTAACAATAACCACGTGCTCTCCATCCTTCTCCCTTCACCTGTCTTACCTCGTTTTTCAGTGGTTTCTCTCACTGAACTCAGTACGTGACCTTGGAGCCCCAGCAAGGAGACTGCATGCCGGGCTGCCGGGCACCTTCTCCTTTTTGCTTTGGAGTGCCCTGCTGCTCCTCTTCAGTAGACCTCAGAGTTGTCTTTTCTGGCCCCTTGTCTTTCAGTTTCTGTCTCTGTTATCTCAGGAAAAATCTCTCTCCCTTTCTTGTATTATTTTTCTTAGTTCTGTGATTGAGCTCTCTGAAGAGTGATTGTTACTCACTTCAAGTTCCACTAGTGTTAATTACCTTTGAAAAGTCCTTACAGTGTCTTGAAATCTTCTTAAATATTTTCCTTAAAACTCTTTCTTGCAACATCCTTTTTAGTAGAAAGCTTTTTATTTAAAAATAATAAAATACTCATACTTAAGAAAGGATGGTGGTGGGGATTGACAGACTATTGATAAAGTGAGTGTGTGTTTTCTTGTTTTACTGTTATTCAAGTTTTCCAGTTAATAATTGCTATTGTAATGGCTTAGTCACTACCTGAATTGTTTTTATGAAAAATAAGTTCACAAAACCAGTAATGGGTTATAAGTTTAAATGTTGAAATGGTTAGTAAATAAAAATGAGAAATAGCGCCGCAAATCATTGTGCCAAAATCCTTTCTTTATTTTGATTGGAAATAAATAAAAATGCCTTTTATTATTGAGTGTCTGGTTCATTTATTATAGCTAATTTTGGAATAGGGCCTGGATTTTATTTTTATTTTATTGCAAACTACCTACCTCTTTGCTCACAAGTAATTTTTTTCCCCTCTGAATGTCATTATTTATATGTATAAACTCATGTTTGTCCAATAGCTTTCTTTTAAGAATTTTTAAAATACGAATTTATACTTTGAACAGTATTAAGTAATAACTTAGATCAAATGAGAGTTACTTGACCACATTTTGTGCAGTGTTTCTGATCAATTATATCACTTAATAAGTCATTCACTTAACTGAAATTCTAAATAGAAGGTTGAACCATATGAAATTGTTAGCTTGACAATTTTTTTGTTTTTTTCTTTGTTTAATTCATAGACTCCATTTTAAGAGTAGTTTTAGGTTTACAGAAAATTGGGCAGAAATAACAGTTCCCATACACCCTCCCTGTTAGTAGCATCTTGTACTAGTTTACTTCCTTTGATGTAACTGGTAAATCATTATGAATACATTATTATTAACCATGTTTGTAATTATCATTAATGTTCATAACTGTAATGTACAATTCTGTGGGTTCCCTCTCACCACACTTTGTGAAGCATCCACCATAACCATATTATGCAAAATAATTTTACTCTTTAAAAATCTATGTTCTGCCTATTCTTCTCTCTTACCTCTGGCAACTAATCTTCTCACTATTTCATTTATTTTACCTTTTTCAAAGTTTCTTATTATAGTTGGAATAATACAGTTTGCAGCTTTGTCAGACTTAACAACATATACTTAAAGATTCCTTTCCATGGGAGCTCACTCTGCTATCTAGCACTTGCCCCTGATGTAGGTCTCAGGGAAAGGCAGGATGGCTGGATACGGCGCCCTGCACCATCTAGGCACATTGTAGCGTTCAGGCTCATGAGTTCCACAGATGCTTTTTTAGTATCACGTGTGTTTTCATTTGTGAGAGCATTTGAGATGTTCACCTTGTTATCTTTGGATAAAAGGTAGTGTGCCAATGACTGAAATTGATCTGGCACTGATGCATACAGATGGCTAGAACACCAATGGTGATTCATGATAGAGTGTGCCATGTTCCATTCCCATTGGCTTTTAAGTATCTTGCAGATGCAAAGAACATCATCACCTAGAAGCTTGCCGTCTCCTGTATTGATGTATAAGCAGCTGACTACTTAGGGGGAAATTATCTAGAAATTTGGATCAATACATTTATCTATGTTTTTGTTTTAATGCAAAATAGATTCTAATATTTTAAAGCACCCGCGCCCCCATGTGCACACACACACACCCTTTATGGATTTTTTTCCCCCATGGCTTGATAGCTCATTTATTTTTATTGCTGGGTTTATCCACTTACTGAAGGAGTTGCTTACGAGTTGAGGTATTTATGAATAAAATGACATAAATGTTTGTGTGGATAAATATCTTCATCTCCTGTGGGTGATTACAAAGGAGCAAGACTGTCGAATTATATAGTAAGACTCTATTTACCTTTGTAAGAATTGCCAAACTATATTTCAAAATGGCTATACCATTTTGCATTCCCTCCAGCATTGTGTGAGGGCTCATTATGCTACATCTTTTTCATTGTTTGGTCTTGCCAGTGTTTGGATGTTAGCTGTGCTGCCATGAGTTTAAACTGCCTGGTTTTTATTGGTAGTAGATGTGTAGCTATCTCCTTGTTTTAATCTGCAGTCACCTATTGACATGGTTTGGTACCTTGTTACATGTTTACTCACCATTGGCAGCACATCTTGTTTGGTGAGGTGTTTGTTTAGATCTTTTGCCTACTTTTTGATTGGCTTGTTTTCTTATTGTTGAGTTTTGAGAGTTCTTTATAGATTTTTGGGTACAAAACTTAAGTCCTATACACAATTTTTCTTTTATGGACTGTGCTTTTAGTCTTGTGTCAAAAAACCTCATTACAAAAACCAGAGCTACAAAAAACCAAACCAACCATAAAAGCCCATTACCAAGCTCAGGGTTGCCTAAATTTTCTGCTATATTAACTTCTAGAAAGTTACTGTTTTACATTAGATCTATGATGTATTTTGATTTTTTCTTAGTTTTCCTTCTTTAGTATTTTATTATCTATTGTAGGTCTTTCTGTATAAACTTTTGTATCATTTTGTTGCTTTCAATAAATTGCTTAAGTTTTGATTAAGATTGCATTACATTATAGAGCAAGTTGATGAGAAAGATCTCAACAATATTGAGTTTCCAAGTCTTTGAGCGTAGAGAAAAAACCCCCTATTCATTTACTTAGATCTTGCATCAAAGTTTGAAAGTTTTTCTTACATACTAATTGCCTTCTCATACCTGACCCTTCAGCATATTTTTGGAGACTAAAGATCACATGAGGGGAGATTGCCCATCTTTTTCGCATGTTGGTGGATTTGAACCACCAGACAGTTGCTACATTTGAGTTAGTAGTACAACTCCCTATGGACTGGGCCATTTCTTACATGTTGTTGTGTACCATTAACTAGGAACTGACCCATAGCTGACTCTCCAGAGGCTGAAATTACGCTGGAGGAGTTTGCCCATCTTTCTCCCATGAATCAGCTTTTGAACTGCCTATCTTTAGGATTGCACCACAGATTCTTACCACTAGGGTACAAGAGCTCTCTTTTGGTTCTAATTTAAATGATGATGTGTATTGTAGTTTGACATTCCAATTGTTCATTGCTGGCATACAGAAAAGCAGTTGACTTTTTGTATACTAACTTTATCCTTAGTATAGTCACTTGTAGCTCCAGGGATTTTTTCCCCCCTTCTTTTTAAATTGTGACTAAAGGGAAAATTTACAGATTGTATTGATTTTTCTTTTAATTGTTCATACAGTTTGTTTTATAACATTAATTGTAATCAGTATGATTAATTGCAAATCAGATAATTCCATTATGGTATATTGCCATTTCCCTTCACTCAGTAACTTATGTATTTATTACATTCAAAGCATTATTGAATTTTTCTCCAAGCACTGCTTTGGCTGCATCCCTCAAATACTGAGGATCTGTATTTTAATCTTCCTTTACGTCAAATTTTTTTTCTTGACACTATTAATGTTTTATTTAACTTCATTGTAGTGTAAGATATGTATGATTTTTCTTAGTCTTGCTAAGGTGTGTTTTTTGTGACCACAAAGATGCGGTCTCTCTTTGTGAATGTTCATAAGAATTTGAGAAGGATGAGTATTATGCATTTTGGGGTGAAATATTATGTAAATATGCAGTTGATAGGCTTTCTGTCATTAGTTCCATAGTTAAGTGTTTGATTGGCAATTTGTTGTGTCTGGTATAGGGCTTTGAACCACTTCTTGCTGCTTCAGTAATGGTCAACAAAGTAACACTAGAATGGACCTGGATTTGTAAAATGTGGGTTTTATTGGGATGACAACTGGCATGGGAAAAATTATCAGTCAATACCTTCTGGAAACGAAATCTCTCTCAGGAAACCAGGGAAGTGTGCATATTGCATAAAAACAGATTTCTTGACTGAACAATCGGAAATTGTTTGTACTGCTTTGAATGTGTATCGATTTTCAGTCTTGGTTTAACTCAGTCTCCTGTATCTGGCTTCTGAAATGGGTTTCCTTAGCTTTTCCAAGTCTCATGTTCCAGAATTGAAACCTGTAGGTTTTTTCTTTGGACCAGTTTCCAGTTTACTCCAGTTTAATTGGGGTCCATTTCAGTTTTGCTTCATGGATAAACTGGTTTGAAGCCTTGGTATGGTATGGAGAACCAGACATATTCTTTCTTTTCATATTCTTTTTTTTAAAGACATATTCTTTTTTTTTAAAAGGCCTTACTATTAGAACTATTACAATTAAAATAATTATTTTGTTAAGGTTTGTGCCTGGCATATCTGGCCATTCTATTTGTGCTTAAAGTGATTTTTGTGCCCAGCACAAAGCCGTTTAATTTTAAATTAATACTCAACACTAGAGAGTCCTTAATAAGGTTGGAGACTTAAATGTTTTTTCAGCTCCATCAATGTACAGGAGACAGTTCTATGTGATCAGGTATGGGACGGGGAGACATGCCTTTTTAAATGAGCTGTGTTGCTGGGTATGAACAGAAATGCTTTTAGTTCTCCCATTTCCCTTAAGTGAGTCAAGAAGCAGTTTTAAAAATACTCAGCCTTATAGTGCAAGGTTTCAGGTAAGTCACCAGCATTGAAAAATAACATTTACACTTTTAGTTAAAATAATTAGCTGAATTATTTAAAACATCTTTAGTAGCTTTGTGCTTAATTATATATAAGACTCTGCTATTTACCATCATTCTTCTTAAGAAAACATGATAAAAATATATGAGGCCAGAAATGCTGCTGGTTTCAACTATCCCTCTTATTTTCTCTCTGCTCTAAAACAAGGAATTTGGTGTTTGAGAGTCCTATTTATTTCTATATTATGTATCTGCAAACAGCATGTTTTAAAACCTAACAGATATCACATCAAAGGTAGTAATTTCCAACTTGGTTTTTTAGTTTAACTTTTGGTGAGCTCTGTTTTTGTTGAAATGTGGCTCTCGTTCACTCATTTTTCATTGCTGTTTAGCATTCTGCTAAGAATATCATAATTTACATGCTGGAGAAGA
>NW_006399853.1:85785-120334 GCF_000299155.1 Elephantulus edwardii
TTGATTTAGTGACTGGGGTAATGAGGGTAGGTGTGTCAGAGATAGTGAGGTCAACACAGTATAGAGCAGGTTTCAGGTCTATTGTACATAGGGTTGCTGTGAGCCACAAACAGCTTAATGGTACGTAATAACAACAACTTTGTTAGATATTTAGTGTGCTATTGTAAATGATGCTGTGTTAATTTTTAAATTCATTTCTCTCTCGTTATGTGTGTGACAATTCCTCTAGGATAGTACATATATTTGTATAAAATTTTGCATATGTTTTTGGATATCCTAGCACATATCATTATCACAGTTCAACAGATCCCTGTGACTTTTTTTAAATAAAACCATTTCCTTATTGGCTCATTCAAATGCTATTCCCCTCCCCAAAAAGAATCTGAAAATGCAGATAGGCGAATTAAAAGAAAACAGTATACTCTAGTCTTGATATAGGCCTGTCACAGTGGAAAGCGTTACCTCATGTATTTTGTCAATCTGTGTTGACTTAAAGCAGCCACAAACCGTGAATGGGATTAATGCTTGATTGTCAGCTCATTGTTTTGAGACTTAGATTATTCGTACCTATTAGATTGTCAGTCTTGGACTTCCGGTTTCTGTATTGGAATGTTTGTAATCAGACAATGTCCACTTTTCCAGTATTTTCACTTAAACTTACTACAGTTGAGTGGGTACTAACTCATAGCTGATCCTCTCTTGGGTTCCTGAGGCTGTAAATTGTGAGAGGAAACTGCGCATATTTCTCTCTAGGAGCCACTGGAGGATTCAAACCATCAGCCTTTGAGCTAGCAGCACAACTGCCTATGGCCTACACCAGCAGAGCTCCCCCCTTTTCCAATATTATTAGCATGTTAACCTCAGTGTGTCAATTAATGTAGGTGATGAAGTTTGATCAAGTTCCTCATGTTTTCCTGCTTCACATGGACGCTACTTAATTTCAGATTTCTTTCTCCTACGTCCTTCACTTTTAAAAGCTGTTTATAACATTCTTCTTGAAAGCTGAACGTGAAGTAATAATTAATCTTGTTTTTAAAGTTAAGTGAGCAATGATTTAACGTATATATATTTTAATACCTCACATGCCTATGTCATCTAGTATTTAATAATTTTATGTGCTAACAGGCTCAAACCTAGTCATTATCCAGTAAATTTGTAATTTAAAGGTAATTACAGCATTTTTTGCGGGGGCGGGGGAGAAGCAAGAACATTTGCTATGATAATGTTAAAAACTCCAGCTCATTGGTATCAAGTTGGAATTGACTCCTGGCTGACCCTCCAGTGGTTTTCAGAGCCTGTACATCTCACAGGAGGAGATTACCCTTCTTTCTTCCACAGAGCACTTGGCAGGTTAGGATTACCAGCAAGGCGCTACTTTTGGATTAGCTTCTATATATGATAGTTTTGCCCTAACTTGGTAGCTGCTAGTGACTTATTTATGTGTTGAAAAGGTCTCTAATGGGAAGACAAAACCCAGTAATTTTCTAGTGGAGTGAAAGAAGTTGCCCTTCCAAAGAGCCTCTTAGGCAAAAGTCTACACAATGACAGCCAGCTATTGTGATAGTGAAATAGAAATCCTTTCCTTGATTTTCTGTTTAGTAGATAGTGGTATTTCCATTTTCTCTACAGAGCTTACTTCTGCCTTAGAACTAGATAAGTTTCCTACCATGGATACATTTTTGAGAGATCTTAGCATCTTTCATACAGTGGATTCCTGTAAAGTCATGGTAGGGAGTGGAGGACAGTCAAAAGGCCAGAGGATGTCAGGTTTTGCTCAGGAGACCCAGAGGAATGTGTGACGTGCTAGAGAGAGTTCAGCTCAGGGGAAAGGGCTCTTGGTCCTGCCTCAGACAGATGTAAGAGGCAATGTGTTCCTGGCCGTCAGGGAGTGCTCTCCTGTTCTCTTGTAGAGCATAGCTTTCAGTAGACATGATGTGTGTTCTAGCTGACCTGATATCCATATTTCACATCTTACCTAATATATCTTGCAGGAAATGTGGAAAAACCTTGCACTACTGATCCAAGAGTTAACATTCCCCAGGAAATTTATATTTAGTGCCTTTGGCACTTAACCTCATTTATCTTAGTTTATGTGGTACTGATTTTTTTTAAAATTTAGTTGTTGAATAACATTTTCTAACATTGGCAGTTCAACAGTTTCTGTAAGTACAGTTTACAGTAATTATCATATTCTTTAAGCTGTACAAATGCCCTTTTTTGGGTTGATCCTCTGCTGTTAATGTAAACTTTCTGCTCCTTGAGTTTGTGCTATCATTTTGAGTTATTGTCAGTATGATCCCATATAGATAGATTTTTAAAACTCATACTGCTCAGGATAGACGTTTTCCACTAGTTAAACTGAACTCTTGTTTAGTTTTAAGAAGACTCCTTTGAACCTATGTCCGGTTATTTGTAACTGGGAAAATAACATAGTTGTTGCATTAAAGATCATGTTAACTTTGTCATCTGCAGACCGATCCTGGTCTGGTAGTCTGCACTCCTCACAGACCCTAAGTCCCTCTGTTACCCCACGCACACTGTGCTCTGCTGATGATCTGGCCACAGTCTCCACAGATCTGGATCATCTCAGCCCTCTGACGTCAAACCTAGAGTTTCTCTGCCTTTTTTTTTGGTACCATCAGTGTTTAATATGCACGTCTATTCTCTCCTCTTATTTGGAAGCAGGAGTGGCATCCACTTCCTAAACAACAGCATGCCTCTGGAAACTCTGAACTTTGAGAAATTATGCTATTAGAAGGGCTTTAGGTCATAGGGTCGCTGTGAGTTGTGCTCAACTCGATGGCAGTCAACTACATCCTCTCTTAAAAAACCATACATACACATATGTCTTTTTTTCTTAAAACCACCTTCTGTTGGTATAATTTTATTTCCTTTCTTACATAACCTAAGTTTTTTACATTTATCCTAATGATAAGAAACTATTCTGCAATCCCAAAGTCACATGGTTCAAATCTACCAACTGCTCTGTGGGCAGCCTCCTCCCATGCAGTTAACTGCCTCTGGAAACCCGTCTGAGGGTCAGTTATGGGTTGGTTCCAACTCGGTGGCACATAACAACCTCTTGACCATATTTTCTTCTGTCTTCAGCATCCCTTATCCCTCCTGTTGGGCTTCACTTGCTAAGGTCTTTTGTGCTCACCCTATTGTTGATTCTGGTCCTTCTTGGTGTAGACCTCTCCTCTGGGTACTGTGGAGCACTTTGTCCTCAGATTGCTTCTTCTTTGGTGGCCATGGCTTCATAGCTTCAGATTTTCTTTCTCCCTCTCAGTTGATGCCTCTCCCTCTCTGTCCCTTACTGGCTCATCCGGGGTTCTGTTCTAGACTCCTTCCACACCTTTGGACTACCTTCCTCCCTGCTGTGGGGGCTCAGGGGATCTGTATTTCTATTCTAGACCTCTCTCCTGACCTTTAGAACAGAACTGCCCCCCTGGAAATCTCAAAGGGACATTGCCATCATGTCCTCAGCACCCACTCTTCACCTTTTCCTTCCCTGTTGTTGAGTAGCACATTCAGTGCACTGTAGCGGATTCAGTGACCTAAAACAGAAACTGAGACATCCTTTTGACTTCCTTGGGTTCTTTATTCTTTCCCAGTAAGTATACATAATTGTGTGTGTGTACACGCACAAATGCACACCTGTCTTGTCCTTTGCCTAACTCAAGCCACAGTCATTCCTCAGCTAGGAAACCATAACAGTCACTGGTTTCTTTGTCACCAGTGCGTCCTCTCCTGCTGTCAGTTCCATTTCTACACTCCAAAAGGAAATTCTCTGAAATGCAAAACCAGTTATCATTCCTCTGTTCAAATCCTTCAGTGGTTTCCTACTTTTCAGGGTCAAGGCCAGACCCCTTCCTGATTTCTGCTAACTTTACTAGTCTTATTTCTCTTCATTAATTTTATTTCTATTCCCCCAAATTTCATTGAACTTTTATACCCTAAAAGGCAGCAGAATACTCTCTTGTTGCTTCTTCTGACCTGTGCCTACTCTTCCCAGAAAGCCTGGCCTCCCTGCTTACCACCAAGTCTGGGGAATGTGCCTTCGCTTTTAGCTTCCAGGATGCTGTTTCTATACTTTTCCTCTGTTAGAGCTGCTTTCGCATCACAGCCTTTTCAGTATGCTAACTACGGTGCAACAACTCAAAGGCAGAGACTGTCTTCTCCAATCCAAGTACTAACCAGGTCCAATCCTCCTTAGTTTATGAGATCAGATGAGATCAGGTGCATTCAGGGTGGTATGGCCGTAAACGAGACTGTGTCTTCTCATACCTCATGGACCTTGCACAATGCATATCATGCTATAAGGAGATATTTATTATTTAGGGAAACAAATGGGATAAAATTATTATAGCCACAGAAGTATGACTGAAATAGTGAATATAGAGGGGTGGAAGGGACGTAGTTTGAAAAGGGAGAGACGGCACCCTTGTGCCTTAGTGAGCAAGATGATGGATGGAGCTTGAGTAGAATCTTGTCAGAGTAAGAACCTAGATTTACCAGTTCTAGAGTTACAAAATGGGTTTGATCTAATGAATGCTACTTTTTACGTATTGAGAGAGTTCTGAGATCGGTGCCTGCCCTCAACACCCCATAATAATCATATGGAAACAATTTTTTAATGCTGAAGCTTAACAGGCCTATGTAGAATTTTAAAAAGTTTGATCTCAGGTGGCTATTTTTTTTTTCCGTTCACTGCAGCACTTTATTCTTAAACGAGGTGGTATTGCTGGGGCCTAATGCTCGCACATGACAGTAGAAAAACCAAAATTTGTCATCTCTAGAGTTGAGAATTGTGTACAAAAACCTTACATAAATTAAGAGGATGAATACAATTTACAGGTTTCAATGCAAACCGTCTTCCAACTCAAGGCAAGTAACACCCACTGCGATCCGGCGGGAAACGGCTAAGAAAGGAAATGATGTCCTAAGGCTCAGATTTTTCCAACCCCGTGAGGTGAGGCCAGCAGTCAAGACCACCGCTCCCAGCCTGCAGCCTCTGGGGGTCCTGGAGCCGTCAGCTCTGCCATCAATACCCCACAGGCCACGAGGTCGGGGAGACGGGTGCTCACCCCAACGGCCTTCTCCACGCTGTGTCATCCCGCACCGCAGCCACGAGTGGCTGGGTCACACGAGCTAAGGGTTGAAATCAAAGATATGTACAGGGTATTAAACATAGACCGAGGGAACAGGCAACGTAATACAAGGTCAGATCAGCAACAAGGTATAGCTCCGGTGCTGATTTCGAGATACAGGCTTCAAGGACAATTCTTTTCAAAGGCTTCTTCCAGTTTCAGAGGCTAGCATGAGGTGTGCGGGGCAGCCGCACTCGGAGCTCATGCAGGCGGGCACCTGCCGGCAGTCCATTTAGAAGCATTTGCGGTGGACGATGGAGGGGCCCGACTCGTCGTACTCCTGTTTGCTGATCCACATCTGCTGGAAGGTGGACAGCGAGGCCAGGATGGAGCCGCCGATCCACACGGAGTACTTGCGTTCGGGGGGTGCAATGATCTTGATCTTCATGGTGCTGGGAGCCAGCGCCATGATCTCCTGCATCCTGTCGGCGATGCCTGGGTACGTGGTGGTCCCGCCCGACAGCACGGTGTTGGCGTAGAGGCCCTTCCTGATGTCCACGTCACACTTCATGATGGAGTTGAAGGTGGTCTCGTGGATGCCACACGACTCCATCCCCAGGAAGGACGGCTGGAAGAGCGCCTCTGGACACCAGAAGCGCTCGTTGCCGATGGTGATGACCTGGCCATCGGGGAGCTCGTAGCTCTTCTCCAGCGAGGAGGAGGAGGTGGCGGTGGCCATCTCCTGCTCAAAGTCCAGCGCCACGTAGCACAGCTTCTCCTTGATGTCACGTACGATCTCACGCTCGGCCGTGGTGGTGAAGCTGTAGGCTCGCTCGGTGAGGATCTTCATGAGGTAGTCGGTCAGATCGCGGCCGGCCAGATCCAGACGCAGGATGGCGTGGGGCAGCGCGTAGCCCTCGTAGATGGGGACCGTGTGGGTGACGCCGTCGCCGGAGTCCATGACGATGCCCGTGGTGTGGCCAGAGGCGTACAGCGACAGCACGGCCTGGATGGCCACGTACATGGCAGGCGTATTGAAGGTCTCGAACATGATCTGGGTCATCTTCTCGCGGTTGGCCTTGGGGTTCAGGGGCGCCTCGGTCAGCAGCACCGGGTGCTCCTCAGGGGCCACGCGCAGCTCGTTGTAGAAGGTGTGATGCCAGATCTTCTCCATGTCCCAGTTGGTGACGATGCCGTGCTCGATCGGGTACTTGAGCGTCAGGATACCCCGCTTGCTCTGTGCCTCGTCACCCACGTACGAGTCCTTCTGGCCCATGCCACCATCACGCCCTGGTGGCGGGGGCGGCCCACGATGGACGGGAAGACCGCGCGGGGGGCGTCGTCGCCCGCGAAGCCGGCCTTGCACATGCCGGAGCCATTGTTGATGACCAGGGCAGCGATCTCTTCTTCCATGGCGACCGAGAGGAGGGCGGCGGGGCAGCGAGCGAGCGAGCGCGGAGACAGCAGCGGCGGAGACTGAGTCAGGTGGCTATTTTTTAACTGAAGGGGGGAAACCCCAGTATTAGAGTTGTGTAAAAAGACCAACAGTCATTTAAATTTTATTATGTTTCACAGCTTTTACCCAGTACTTAAATTGATTATTAGTGTTCAGTGTTACACTTTCATATGCTATCGATACATTTCCCCAAGTTTCACTGATATATCATTGGACATCATAATATTTTGTCTATTTTGAGAGATTTCCCCCTCCCCCCCCTTTCTAGGCTAAATTCCCAGGAAAGACTTTACAGGATCATATGACGCAAAAATTGTGTAAGACTTTTGTTCTGGACTATCTTTAATCCGCTAGCTGCTCCAGGGGAGGAACATGGGCATTCTCTTCCATGCGATTTACCACCCCTGAAAACCTGCTGCAGGGTCAGCTGTGACACCACAGTACACAACAATAACTTGCGAAATGGGAGCTCTCGTGGTGTAGCCTGTAGGGGATTGTGCTGCTCATCAAAAGGTGGCACTCGCATCCACCAGCGACTCTGGGGGGGAGGAGACAGGATCTTCTCCCAGGCAACTTACAGCCTCCAAACGCTTTGGAGGAGGGTCAGCTATGGTTTCCAACTTGATGGCAAATGAGTTGAGTTTTATAGGTTTCTTAAATAGTTTACACTAAAAGCTAGCAAGCGTATAAAAGGGTAAGATTTTCAGTGACTTTGAACTGCATTGGGATGAGTGAGGCAAGGGAAAATTATGTGTAAAGTCTTACTTTTATGCTATTTACAATTGTTTTTATGAGGCATCATGAAGATTTTGTTTTAACATGGAGAAATGGTTTTGTAACAAGTGACAGTATACACAAATAAAAATACTTGATATTGCAACTCTGCTTATTCCATGGTAACGTGCTGATGATATTCTACAGCTCTTCTTTTCAAGGGCTGGACACATAGACTTGACTATTTTGACCTGCTATAATTGCTACCAGAGCTGTCTACTTTTGATGCCTTTATATAGGAAGCTCACTTTTTCTGAGATGTTGCAAAATGTGTTTTGTTGCATCATATAATACATGGTTTATGAAGGCTCTTGTGTAAAAAGCCTTACATGTGCCAGTGCCACAAATTGTCATGCATTCCTAGAGTCTGGTTTGTTTCTGTCCAGGGAGAACTGTTTGTAATGTGCAGGTTATGCTTTGGTTTTGCACAGAGCCAAACATGGGATGGAATCTACTTCAGGCCTTCTCTTTCAGGTATAGCGCTGGGTCAGAGTTTGCAAAATCTGCATTCCTTTAGAGAAACTTTCTTGTTGGTCAAAGGAGCTTAGTGTAAATATGGTATTAATAATTAGTTTATTATTATCTTTGAACCTTTCTTATTTAGAATTTTGTTTTCTTAAAAAGATAAACAATAGTGCTTGCTTCAGCAGCATATATACTAAAATTGGAACGATGCAGAGATTAGCATGGCCCCTGCACAAGGATGACACGCAAACTTGTGAAATGTTACATATTTAAAAAAAAAAAGATAAGCAGTGGGGATTCTGCTGATAAACCTGGAGGGTCAGCTGTGACTCTGTAGTATAAAATATAAAATAAATGTTATGGAATAAAGTGTAGAGTATGTATTTCTTTTAATTTTTTTAAATTGTGATTTTAACAAAAGTTTACAGAAAAGTTCTATTTTCATTTATTGAGTATTACTATATGTATTATATATACTTACAGAAATTTACCAAGGCACTTAATGTTTATTCTCTTAAAATGCAGGAGCAGAGAGGTGAGAGATTGGGAGTTCTTAGGTTTACATATTAAATACATATTCTTTACCTAAAGAATACATAAATATTCTTTAAAATAGGAGTATCATGTTTAATTTTTTATGAACATGTTTATTTAAAAAGCAGTTAGAACTCTGTCCATATTTATTTGGACAGCAGTCTTTGATGGACTTCCATGGGCTAGTTTGTGAATAAACTTGAATGAAAAAGAAGGAAAAAAATCTGTCAGTGAGTTATTTCTGCTATTTGTAAAAGTTCAACAGTGGTGCTTGTTTTGTCTCCCCTTCTCTCTTAGGTCATTTGGATCCAGGATTTCTACCAAGTGACAAAACGTCTGCTGGCAATGCACCCCTCAATGAAGAAATCAACATCGCGTCTTCAGACAGTGAAGTGGAGATCGTGGGGGTTCAGGAGCATGCAAGGTGAGATACTAAAATTGGACTACACTGGTAGTTAAAATTGAAGTTTCATTTCAGGCAGAAAACGAGTTGAAAATGGCAGCCCTCAGCATTGCTAGCATGAATAATGGGTGGTGTATCTTAGCTGCCCATAGTTTAAAAGATTTCTTTCTGATTAGCCATGGCAACTGAGTTTAGCAATGTGCTTTGCATTTTCTTATATGAGTAACATCTCAACTATATTTGTATGTGAATAGAGTTGATGTTTTTGCTTTATCTTTAGCAAATGCCAAGAAAGCTTGACAGATATTCCACCATACCCCCTTCCCCCATGTGTGAAAAGAGTACAGGCAGCATGGAGATGGCAAATCTGACTTCTGCTAACTCCACAAAGGGAAACTGTCTCCGTCAACAACATCCAGAGTGAAAAAAACCCTTAGTTCCCATAACATCACACATGGTCTCCCACACTTCTGCACCTACTTCCACTGCTTCTAACACCAGTATCACTGCTATGCTGAGTCTGAAACTCACTGCAGTGACCACACAGATTTCATAATACCATACACATGGGAGTTTATTAGGGAAAGTAATAGACTATAATTCAGTTTGGCAGCAGGAAAAAAAAATTCCTTAGTCCACACAGCTTCTCAGGCATGGTCTCAGGCCCTTTAGTCATCAGTTAGGCTTAGGTCAGTGTTACAAAGTTCCCTTAGTCCTGCTGGTTATGACGTTTCCCCTCAGTCCTCCAGCAACTTTGGGTGAAGAATGCTGTCTCAAAGGACAGCAGTCCCAAGTCAGCTCTGTATCATGTTGATCTCTGGTTCTCACTGTCGGTCTTGTGTTGATCCTGGTCTGGCAGGCTCAAGGATCTCTGGGCCTGTATATACTCTGCTTCCTCTTCCTTGTTGGTTTCGAGATTCCCAATATTTCTGCTGCTGAAATCACTTAGTTTAAGCTTAGTGGAATGGTGACACTAGCCAGTCCCCTTGTGGATAGACTAACACACCCTATTTGTATGCTCCCACCTAGCCATGTGGCAAAGCCAAAGTCAATGTCTAGGAAAGTTACTTCAAATAATATACTATTGACACCACATATGACAGAAGTACCATCATATTCCCCCACCTCCTTTTCATTCAGAGCTTGTTTTCGTTTCAACTTGAGATACATGGGGAGCATTAGACCTTTTCACTTTTCTAAAGATTACCTGCTGACTTTCATTAAAAGTAAAATTGCAGGGTTTTTTTGGTCTGCTCTTACTAGAAATACTCTGTTTCTAATGGAGTTCATGTGACACAAGGAACCTCATTTCTAAGGATAAAGAAAGACCACGAGACATTAGTATGTGGTATTAGGAATTGTGTGTGTGTGTGTGTGTGTGTGTGTGTACTGTCAAATCAGATCTCACTGGTGCAGGAGGAGATTGTCCCTCCTTCCTCGGCAGAGCATCTGGTGGATTTGAACCGTGCGCCTCTGGGATTGCAGTGCAGCTTCTTGCTACTAGGCCACCATAGCTCCCTAAAATTTTTATTATTTTGTGTGGGTGTACTGTCAAATCGGATCTGACTGATATAGGAGGAGATTGCCCCTCTTTCTCCAGTGAAGCATCTGGTGGATTTGAACCGCATTCCTCTGGGATTGCAGTGCACGAAAATATTTTTGAAGCTTTAATTTCTTTTTTTTTTTTAAATTGTTGTTGTTGTTTTGTACCATTGAATCAGAGCTGACTGGTACAGGAGGAGATTGCCCCGTCTTTCCAGCGAAGCATCTGGTGGATTCAAACCATGCACCTTTGGGATTGCAGCACAGCTTCTTGCCACTAGACCACTAGAGTTCCCTCTTTCATTCTTTAAGGCCAAAACCCAAACTCTGTTGTGGAGTTGACCAACTTGTGGCTCACTCCATGTATGATAGAGTATAATCATAAGATTTTCTTGGCTGTAATCTTAATGGAAGCAGATTGCCTTCTGTTGTACCACTAGGTGAATTCAAACTGCCAAATTTTAGGTTAGCAGTTGAGTGCAAATCATTTGTGCCATCTAGGGACCTTTCTAGTCAGAGGTCAGTAAGCTACAGCTCATGTTGCAGATCTGGCTTGCTCTCTGTCTGTACCATGAGATTTTTAAATTACTGAGGAACAAGAGAAAGCAAATACTTTGTGACATAGGATAATTTTATGAAAATCAAATTTCAGTGTCCATAAGTAAAATTAGGATTTCAGCCACACTTAATTATATATGTTATCTCTGGCTGCTTTGTGCTCCATCAGCAGGGCTGAATAGTTGTAACAAAGACTGTGTGCCCCACAAAGAGTGAAGTAAACCCTTTGAAGAAAACAAGTTGCCAATCCTTGCTTTTCATTCATAAGCTCATAAGAATTAATGATCTCAGACTCATTCCTAAGGAGCATGTAATACCCCCCCCCCAACAACAACAAAATAATTAGGCTTTGGAACTGTCTGCAGAACAGAAAATGGGACATAAGGGCACAGGGCCTAGAGCGTCTTTCTGAAAGGGCCAGAAAGAGTGAGAATAGCACAGCCCCTCAGCACCCCAGAGCAGAAAGCAGGTAAAGAGTCTGTAGCCCATAATGCCTCTAGAGCTACACTAGCAATAAGAGGTTTGTTTATTCATGGTTGGCTCACAGACTGTGGTATCAAGAGTGGGGTTTATTAGGGAAGTAAGTTGGAGAGTGGGGAAGCAAAGAATATCAACCAGTGCAAGTCTATGTTTTAGCTCAGCAGTCCCAGGGCACAATTCCTCAATTAGTCCAGGCTCTGGTTTCAGTTCAGCAGTCAGCTTTTCCTTCCATCATCCAGCAAGAACAGCAAACCTTTAACTGCAGCCTTTATCTCAGGACTCCTCTGGTTACATTTTGCAACAGTTTCTCTACAGCAATGACGCAGTCTCTCAACCACCATTACTAGGATCTCACTCTGGTCTCATTTCACTCTCCCTCAAGTCTTGCTGCTCAATGTGGGAAACACTCTTTCTTATCCTAGTCCCACAGCTGTTAGTGATTTGTAAGACCATGTGTCTGCAGTTAAGGTCGCTGGAGACTAGAGGAGGTTAATGTAATGGGGCTAGACAATTCAACTTTTAAGCTCACACCACAGGGAAAAATATAATCTCCAAAGCAAACAGCAGCTTTTCTCCTGTGGTGGTGCATGGCTAAACTGTGGTTTTCTGGTTTTCCCAAAGAACTACATAGTATGTTATGGATTGGATTATGTGTCTTCCCTAAATTTATGTTGTAAATCCTAACTTACATGGCAGTGATAAGATCTTATTTGGGAAATGAATTGTCTTTGTCATATTATTGAGACAAGATTAGAGTGCCTTAAATCAATCTCTTATGAGTTATAAAAGATTAAACAATCAATAGAATCTGAGAAAGGCGATATAGATGTGAAGCCACATGAAAATTATCCAGGAACAGAAGCTCAGAAGAGATGAGACCTCCCTCCAGAGGCAGCAGAAAGACAGCCTCCTCTTAGAAATGGCACCCTGAATTCTGGCTTCTAGCCTCCTAAATTCGTAGGAAAAGAAATTTGTTGTTAAAGCCACTCACTAATAATATTTCCGTTTTGGCAGTATTCATTCACTCACTCGTTCGTTTCTGTAGATTCAGAACCAACTCAGCTGACCCACCAGAGAGTTAGCAGAGATTTTAAATCACAAGGGAGCAGATTGCCCTTCTCTGTTTCTTGGAGCAGCTAGTGGATTCCTGCCACCCATCTTTGGGTTCTCAGTGTGACTTTCCACCCAGCAGGCGTCCAGAGCTCCCTTGTAGCAACGCTAGATAACTGAGGTACACGACAGTACTTACATTACCTTACTCCAAGATCTGGTTTTACTTCTTGGTTGCTAGCAACATACAAAATGTTTGCTCTCACTGCATTTTATTGGTTATGTAAAAACGGAATTTAGGAGTGGAGATGCATGTAAATGTAAGGATACCTCCTAATAGAGGGCTCTGGTGGCATAGTCTATAGGGAGTTAAGCTGCTAACCCAATCTACCAGCGGTTCCAAGGAAGAAAGATCGGCAGTCTCCAGTGTGGACCCAGTGGAGGGTCAGCTGTGGTTCAGTTCTGATTTGATGGCAGTGACTTTTTTTACCTTTTGTGGTTTATTTATTTAGTGCAATAACATCTGATTAAACTTTCTGAGAACATTTTTCAATTATACAATCAGAACTTTAAGGCAATAGAGGTTTTTATTAAAAAATAGTTAAACATTCTTCATCAAAGTGAGCAGTTCAGTCTTTATTAGACAATTTTTGTACTAGCACTCCATCCTGTAGCCTGTTTTTATGCCCTAAGTATGCTTGCATAGATAGCTATTTTTTATTTCTTCTCCATGCCTTTTAGTTTCTTCTTAAGTGACTATCTCTCCTGTCATGGTAGGAAACACTTTACTTTTTAAAATCTTAAGAAACATTTTGCTATTAAGTCCTCTTACTTTTAAAACTTTTCTTCTGAGTTATCCATCATCATGCAAAAATAAAACTATTCATTTTTTCCTTTACTTCAGCATGTGTTTGCAATTAATTTATCTCACCATTGTTCCTTCTATTATAGAGTACTTTGTTCTCTCAAATCCATATCAGAATACTTTTTGTAGAGTATAGGAGTGTTGGGTTTTTTTGTTTTTGGTGTTTTTTTTTGGCTCCTTGATGTAGAATAATCCTCCACTTACTTATAGACTGATGTAGGTAAACTAAATTGTTCTGGAAGTACGTTATTCATTTGCCTGCTTCCTTTGGAATAACTTTTCAAATTATATTTTCTTGTTTCTGCGTGTTCCTATCTAAGTGGGTGAGAGTTAAGTAATGATTAGTGTTGCTTCTCTAATCTCGTTCTCTGTTGACATATGTCACTTGGCCCATTTATCTTGGAATTTCTATTAAGTCTCCTTTCTTTACAGTTTCTTTTCCCCTAGGAATCTCAGAGGGAGTGAGCCACTTTTCTTTTTAACGTCTTTCTTCATTTTTTTCCCCCATCATGAAACTGTTACCTTCCATGTTACTAATATTTCTTTTCTGAGTTTTGAAGAATTAAAATCCTCATATACCTATTACATTTAAAAATGTAAACTACAAGTTCCCCTCTCTCCAGCATACACATACACACAAAGTGGCATTAGTCACCCATCTCTGGACTTGTCTTTTGTCTGGATTGGAGCTTTACTCTATACATATTTTACACTCTTGAACCAAGTCAAATCACCTTGTTTTTTACTTGTTTTAACAAGTGATTTTACATAGCATGGCCTCAACATTTCTGTCAAGGGTATTTTCTTCCAGACTATAAAGCATAACGATATGTTTAACCTGGTCCATTGGATTGTGGGCAAAGTGTATTTTGGAGATGAGAGATCCAATTTTAAACCTCCATAGTGGGTAAAACAGTCTATATAGTAGAATGCAGAGGTTACAGATTCTGCTGATGCTGCTCCCCCCACGTCCCCCCAATCTGTGTTATCTGAGGGCATCTTTTGTATTGGTCTTTGGGTCTAGGACAAAGTCTCACTGGCTCAGATCTCTTTTTCTGATTACTCCCCACCCCACCCCCTAGTTCCCTTAGAAGTGGCCTAGTAATCTTTGGAACAATGGAATTAAAAAAGCTCAGAGGTCTTGTTGCTTCAGAATCATCCCCTTTTCTGCCTGTATCTCATCTGGAATTTATTTCTTTTACAGGTCTAGGGTTGCAGTTATGAAGTATTGATGGGCTTCTGGCAGGGTTATCGCATGGAAAAAGGTTTTAGGTTTTGATCCATATCTTTTTGTTCTAATTTGATTTGCATGCTTAGATGTTTGAATTTAGTTGTCTTGTTATCTGTCTCTTTATGTGGGCTTCCTGAGCATTTGAAAAATCTGAAGTATGTCTTTGTGTTGTTTTCTTCTTCGGGATTGTGGTCATTCTAACCTGTGTTGGGTGACATTTTTCTGTACTGGAAGCTTTGTTTGACCTTTGCACTCAGTAATTCTAGTTTGTGATACGCCTTTCCCCCCACTTCCTTGCTAAGCAGGGTTCCCCCTCCTTTCTCGCATGTTGATACCCTTCCCTGTTCTTTCATGTGCTCTCTTTCGCTTGTGTTTCTTATAGACTGAAAAGCATGCTTTCGGAACTAATGGTTGAATGCATCTTTTGTGGCTGTCTTGTATTGTGGTGGTGGGCCTCTGATGTTACCTAAAACATCATTTTATCATTTCAGATACTGACTTTGGGCAGTCCATTTCATGAGATGTCCTTTGCCAGTGACATGGGACTTCCCAGCATCTCTAGTTCTTCTCTGACCCTTAATTTCCTCAAAAGTGTTTATTTATATTGCCCCTCATTTCTTTCTTTCTTGTGGTTCCTTTCCCCAACTTGTCTTCTACCAACCCCATTGGCAGTTACCTTGGGAACATGAAAGTAACTAGGGAAAATGATTTTTCTGTTACGGAATTGTGTTGGGATGGCTCCTTTAGTCGCTGTTTTCTGAAAAGTTCATGCATCACCAGGCTTTTACTTCATTTCAGTGTGATCTCTTGGTTCTGTGATGGTTGGTCTTCTCGTCCCTCAACAGAATGCATTCGTCCCTTCCCTCAGTAAAGAGATCTGAGGCCGGAAGGCTTTTGCCTTTGAGACTGAATCCTTCCTTGAACCAGTTGCTGACATTTACCCTGAAAACCTTAGGGAGACAGATGAGTAAACAAAGTCTGAGGAAGGAAGATTTTCCTGCACGGCAAGTATTTGCTTCATATTTATATAGAAGAAAAATAAGTAGAAATATAATCTGAGAAATTTCCTTCAGGCTGAGCATAGGAAAGCAGAAATGAATAATGTTTGATACTGTTTTATTAGAATAATAAGCTAACTATATCAAAAGCTGACCAAAATATCCTGCTCTTTTTCTCTGTGTGGGTTTTCTTTCCCCCCTTATGAAGTCTGCCTTTTGTTGATTTTAGAATTTAAAGAACAGAAAAGGTCACTACTTAGTGTCTCTAATGCTTTTTTGTACCATTTTGGAAAGTGAATTCTGAGCGCTTTCTTAGTTTTAACAGTCCAGCTATGACTGGAGCTCATGCTTTCCTACCTGTTTCCGTTCCTGTGACTCTGAGTGCTTCATGAGGACAAAGTCAGTGTCTGTACCACAGTTTGTTTGGACCAATTACAAAGTGGCCGAGTATGCTCCCCATCTGTACTTTCATAAAACAGACAGACATGTGACGATGCCTGAAAATCTGGGTGGTCATTGTGTGTGTTAGCTACCTCACAACATTTTGAGTCTCTCTCATTTTTTTTTAATAGAATGTCTTTGTGGTACTTACAATAGTTATTGTCATCCTAATTCTTCATGAAACTTACTTACTTGGTAGAAGGTTTTCTGTAACGTACCTCATCTTACAAAATAGCCATCCTGTTTCTCTGTCACTCTCTCCTCTGGTGTCTTGTTTGGCATTTTTACCCCTCAGTATGCTAAGGCTTGTGCTGTCCTGATCTGCTCTTATAGCCACCGTTATGCCAAATGATTGAGGTCATTAAGCCACACTCATATTTGGAATGCCTGCCTTTTTTTATAGTGCATGGAAAAATCTCAAGTTTGTGGTCACAAATGGTACACACTCAAGTAACCAGCACTCAGATTGCAAAAGAGAACAGAGGCTTACAGCTTCCCATCCCCCTCCCTCCATCATCCCCATAGTTCCTGTCCCAGTTTCTAACGTGCCCGATGACCTTAGAGATACTTTTTCTTCCTGTCCTTTCTTCCCAGTTTATTTTATTGTGGAAGATCACACAGGGAATCAGTTCCTATGAATTATTTACAGTGCATCAGCATTCTTTTTCGTGTGTGTGTGTGTGTGCGTGTGTGTGTGTGTGTTTTCATCCAGTCATCAGACATTTGGTTTTCTAGCATTAAATGCCGTTAAGTCAAGTAATTAATTACAGTGTCTAATCAAACCTTAAGGTGAGCTCTGGTGGCTTAGTGGCAAGAAGCTGCACTGTAGTTCCAAAGGCATGAGATTCAAGGCCACCAGCTGCTCTGTGGGAGAAGGATGGGCAATCTCAATTTTTGATCAGTTTTAATGATATATAATCTTTTCTAGTATAAGATACCTGAGTTTCTTTGCCCTGTATTTATTTATGTGCTCTTGGGTTGTTTCCAGCTCTTTGCTATTGTAAATAATGGTGCAAGAAACAGGGGGGGTAAGTATGTCCATTTTTGTTGCAGCTCTTAATGGTGCAATAAACATGGGTGTAAGTATGTCCATTTTTGTTGCAGCTCTTCTTTCTGTGAGATGTACATACCTAGTAGCATAGGGATCACCTTGGAATCCTCTCTGCTGTTCCTACCAGATGCCCCAGCGGTTGCTTAGGGCCTACAGTGTTTCTCACAGTCAAGCATAGGAAGTACTTTAGGTTTAGTTTAAGGAAAGTCAAATCATTTCGTGGAAAATAAGCCTCCAGTGGAGCCTTGATTTTTGTCCCTGGCTCTGTGTTGAACTTAATATCCTGGGCGTCTGTCTTTTGACCTCAGTGTTCTTTTCTGCCAAATGAACAGATTGTATTAGATTCCTTTTAAAAACCATTCTTGATGGTACTTGTGTCATTATTTACTGTGTACTACGGAGTAACAGCTTGGTCTAAGGGCATGTTATTCAGGGATTTAAATTCTGCCAAAGGTTGTATTGACTCTTTGGAATTTCTCACTTCCTAAATTACTGCCAAGTTTCTAAGCCAGCTTCCCCTCAACTTTTTCTTGGATAGAAGAGTTCCTGAACTGTTAAAGAACTTTTATTCCTTGAAATTCCTAGGCTGAACCTATTTTTATATTTTGTTGAATCCAGGTTTTGCCTCACCTGATGTAATACCTCTGTCTATAAAATGACCTTATGATTCACGGGAACTATTTTTTTCTCTATAATTATATTTTATTAATTTTCATAAACATTTACAGAGATTTTGGGTTTCCATTCATTCATTGTTGCACTATTCTCTCTACCCTCCTCCCAGTTTGTTCTTGTCCAAATGCCACAGTGCTTGTCAAAGCCAGTTCTGATTAATCTTTGTCGGGTGTCCTTTGCCATTCCCTATCACTCCTCCCTGAGAGAGACTTCACCCTGAGTCATAAGGAAAAGGGGATGGCGTATTCTCTTAGCTACTTCCTGCTGAAAGGGACGCTGTGGGTTTCAGGGTGAAGATCTTCTCTCACTACTCTAAAGGGCCCCTTTGGCAGTAGGAAACACATAGACTATTATGGAGATTGATTTTGGAATTTAGATGCACTCTTATTGATTGTGCTTGGCCGTACATGTTCATATCCTTGAAGATGTATCATGGGGGTGTTGCAACCTAGAAGACACAAATTAGACTAACAAGTTATAAGTACATGAGTCAAAAATTATGGAAAAGTAAAAGAAAAGATTCTTTCATTGTTTTACAAACCCCTCCACCATGTAGCCCTTGCTCTAGACTCCTGTGATGACAGAAATACCTAGTCATATATCTCTTTTAAACAGTGTTCTCCCTCCTCTGTTTCAGTGCCGTATACATTATTGAACCCATCTTACTCAGTGTCTCCCCAACCCCAAGGACAGTCCCATTCTACAACAGTGGCATCATGTAATATTTGTCCTTTTGTGACTGGGATATTTCACTCAGCATAATGTTCTCCAGAGTCAACCATTTTGAATAATATTGCATGAGTTCCTTGTTTTTTAATGCAGCATAGTATTCCATTGTGCGAATATACCACAGCTTCTCTAGCCATTCGTTTGTTGATGGGCACTTAGGTTGTTTCCAGCTCCTTGCTATTGTGAACAAAGCTGCAATAAACATGGGTGTGCATATATCTGCTTGGATGTCAGCTATGGTCTCTTCAGGGTATATTCCCAGTAGTGGAATTGCTGGGTCAAATGGTATCTCTATTTGCAACTTTTTGAGAAAGCGCCATACTGCTTTCCACAGGGGTTGCACCATTTTACACTTCACGGGAACTATTAAGCCTAGACTCAGATCTAGTGATTGAGTTCATTGACTTACTGCTTTTAAGCCATGTAGGTTGTGTAAATATGGACCTTTTCTAAGCCTGTTTCCCTATCTGGAGAGATGACTAGCTTCCATGTCTGCCTATAGGAACTACCAAGTTGATTTGTGAGCTTGTTTAATAAACAGTTAACATTCTGTTTACCATTAGTCATGACATGAATCATTTAGGTAAATGTTGAATAAACTCGTTTGGTTATCATGTTCTCATAGTCACTTAGCCAAGTGTGTGACCTGGACTGATGGGGATTAGAGCTCAGACTTTTATGTCCTTTATTTTTAAGGCTTTTCACTAACCTAATCTTTGAAAACGTGATCACCTCTGGGTTAGTAACCACTTAACCCATTTCTGAACAGATGGTGGGCCTCAGGCATTATAGCAAACCTCAGTTTGCCTCCAGGTTTGTCCAGGAAGGAGTCTGTTCTCTTTTTAGGTTAGCCTTCCGTAAGAGCAAGAACCTGTTTCTAGGACTGTAAGGATCTATGAGATAATTTTCCAGTAGAATATTGTCTGTTGTTACCCTCAAGTTCTTTTGGAACCCTCTTACAGTACAAGTGGCATTAAATCAAAACTTGAATTCTCAAATGAGCCAACATCGCTGTTTCCAGTTAGTTAGAACAGCTGCTCAAGACTATGTGACTAGAATCAAACCACTTGCCGCTTCTTCTCTATGTCTTCGTCTCATAGCCGGTTTTCAGAGGCTGTGAATTTCATGAGAGGAGATTATTCATCTTTCTCCAACAGAGCTGCTCGTGGATTTAGGCTGTCAGAGAGGGCATAGATTTATTTTGGGCTACAGACTACACCACCAGAGCTTCCTGGCAACTTCTTAGCAAATCCAAATAAGAACTGGACAGTCATTAGGATACAAGGACATAAGTAGCAATGATCACTTGAATGAGCTGTGTTGGCTTTCATTTTTGTCAAAATTTACCCTTGCTTCATCTAGTAGCCTCACCCTGGGATATGGAATGTAAGGCATTAATGTTTGTGTAATGGCTTTCTCCTGAGGAGTGCTTGGTGACACTTGGCTGTTAAGGCAGGCTGTCAGTATGGAGAGTTCTCCACTAAAGTTTAGGCCAAGTGCTTTCATCTTGTTACTTTCCTGAATTAATGCAGAAGTAGTTCTGATGAAGAGCCACTTCTTCTGCTGTGACCTTCAGATCTAGGGAAAATGATCCTTCATGCGTGACTTCTACTGACAAGAGTTTAGGAATCTATAAGAGAGTATTAATGTCACTTTATTTGAAAATATTCTTACCTAATATGGCACAGAAGTCTAAAAAAATTTCTTTTTGTTGTTGAGGATATTCACAGCATTCCAGCAGTTCCTCCCCACACCATTCCCTGACACCGAGAATGTTCTTAGTTGTGAAGCTGGCCGTCCTCATCTTCTTTTCCCTGCCTTGCTCTGCCTCTGACACCAAAGTACTACCCTTCCTAAGGCTTCCGTCTAATCTTTCAAGCTGTTGTCAGTTTGATCTCTTATAGAGAAATCTTTTTTTAAAAAAATAATTTTTATTTATCTGCCTCTAGGGATTGGAGACAGTATTTACATACTTCTAGGTTTATTTTACTATATCAGCATATCACACACATTAGTATGTAATACATATTCCTAAGAATACTAAAAACTCCTCACTTGTTGTCGAGTGGATTCTGGCTTGTCAGGACCCTCTGTGTGTTTGTGAGGCTGTAAATCTTAAGGTGTTCAGGTGCTCATATGTGTAGCTCTTTACACCTTGAATACCATAGATACATTTTAAAGAGCACAGTGTTTAAGACAGACATTTTTTTAATAAATTAATGTAAATTACTGTTTTAAGAGGACTGCAGGAGATATTTTGGTTTAAAATGTAAAGATTATCTCAGAGCATTATTTTCATCGGATCATCCAGGCATTCCGACTCCAGAAAGTCCATAGTAATTTGAATTCTGGTCTAGATTTCCGGTCACTGCTCCCCTTGTGCATGGGATTTTTGTGTAGACCCATTGACTAAAATGTGCACTCATGGTAGTCAGGGCCTTCCAGTTCTTTGGGCTTCGTGGCAGAGGAGGCAGAGTGTCCATGAAGGAGTCAGCCACGGGTCTTGGATATCCTGATCCAGAATTTTTCTTTTCTTTTTTTTTTTTTTTAAAAAAAAAATCCCTTTTTTCTCTTACTGTTTCAGATATTTGGACTAGGATTGTTTTGCAGGTCTAATTGTGCTCTGAAATGATACATTGCCCCGTCCTGAAGATCCCACAATTTTAATGGAGTCCAGAGAACCATCACTTAACCGTGGTCAGCCAGTGACTGGTCTGGATACAACTCGGGAATCTCTGGCAGAGACTCTTGACCTTTTTTTTTTCTGTTTTCTTTAGAGGTTAAACTTCATCCTTTTTTAACAGAGAATGAAGAAGAGAGGGATGAAGGGACTGTTGTCATTGTTAAGTGCAGCCTAGTAAGCTAGCAACCCTCTGTGAGTTTTCGCCACTTGGGAAGTGAAACTGACCAGTACGACTGAAGCCATCTTGCGGTCTGCTTCTCCCTGCTCAGGTTAACCGTGCTCTTTGCTCTTGCTCTTGATTGCAGGTGTGTTCATCCTCGAGGAGGTGTGATTCAGAGTGTTTCTTCGTGGAAGCATGGCTCAGGCACGCAGTACGTCAGCAGCCGGCAAGCACAGTCATGGACTGCGGTGACTCCCCAGCAGACGTGGGCTTCTCCTGCGGAAGTCGTTGACCTCACCTTGGATGAGGACAGCAGACGTAAATACCTACTGTAATCCGCTGTCACTGTGTTTCCTCCGCACTGGTCCCTCCCACGCCCTCCTCCCTTCTGTGGCACAGAAGTTCATTGTCATAGCTTCAGCCTCAGGAGCTCTTTGTGGCATTTGTAGAATTGAAACTCATGGAAAATTAAGACCCCTCCTCCTTTTTTTTTTTTTAATTAAAAGAAGTCACTTAGGAAAATAATTTACCAGAGAAAAGAATTTCTTTCAGTAAGAATGTGAGAATGACTTTTTATTAGACAAGTTTATTTTACTTAGTGACTTTCAGTCTTAGAAAACTCTCCTTCCTTTTAGGATATTTTAATTACCAGGGAAAATGGATTTCAGGTTTTGAATCTTTTATTTATTTTTCTTTTGTAATGAAATGAGTATCTAGACTTGACCACTACCAGCCCACTCCATTGGCACTCCTACCTTTAGGGCATTTGATCATATACCAGGCAGATCCCTATCAGTGGTACCTAGGAGGGTATGCACATTCAAAAGCTTATCTTTAAAAATAGAAGACAGAAGTATTACATTTTCATTTATTGTAAGTCTTCTGTCTTTTTTTCCTGACTTTGCTTCCGGTTGACTTCCTGTCAATAAGTGATGCACCCCTTTGCATTTATAAATACTATTATGGTGACTTAGTTGGTCTCCTCATTGCAATAATTTGTACTCTTTGGAACATGTCTCCTCAGGCTGAGGCATTTCAGGGAGATACCCACCATGAGAGGTTGTCTGGGTCCCAGAGAGAATTGAGAGATCAGTGGCATAATATTTCTTCCTAATTCTCTCTCTCTCTCTCTTTTTTTTTCTTTAAAAAAATCCTGTTTATTTAAATAGCAGGAGAATAGACAAACCTGCTGTTCAGGTAAAATATAAAAAAATTATATGGCTCTAAGGCTCCAAGCACCTGCAAACCTGAGAGGAAAGTGCCTTCCTTCATAGCTGGTCTCTAAAGGTATGTAACAGCCGCTTACCATCCGAGCTGAAGCTGACCTGATGCTGCGTGTAGGAATTTTCCTCTACTACCCTGTAAAAGTGGGAAAAGAAAAATCTACCCCAAGAAATCGTATGTAAAGCCTATTCATGGCTCTGTAGGTTTTACAGTATGCATTGAGAATAGCAAAGGGTAGTGGGAGCTTCAGGGAATTCAGGAAATGCCAGCATTGGAGCTTTGTGGCATTAGTCACTACCTTTCTTCCAATAACATGTAGTAGTTTAGGAATTCTTTTCAAAGCAATACCTAGAATAAGAACACTATGTCTGTGCACAGGGGGAATTAAGTAACATTGTCTTAGAAGACTTCACCTTTTCATTTGTCACTGTTTGTTTATTTTGTTTTTCCATTTGATCCATATAACTTCGCAATGGCCCTTTGTCTCCCTTTCCAAATGCCTTGGTGGCTCTTGCTTATCTTAAGAGCACAAGAACTAGAATTTTTCCTTTTTCATTTAGTGAATATACATTACCAAGTGCCTGATCCGCATAAGGCACTGTGTGGGGTGGGTGTTGCGGGGCTGCTGAAACGAATGCACCCAGCTTGTGCATGCATCAGAGCCTGTCCAGCCCTCCTACCCGGCCCTCCTGCGGGGCGCTCCTGCCCAGCCCTCCTGCCTGATGTTTTTTTCTTTAAAGACAAGTATTCCCTGACCTTTCTTCTTGCTGCTTTGTTTCTTCTCTATCTCTTTCTTCCACTGAGGATGTATTTCAGCATGTGTTTCTATCTTCTCTGATAACATCTCATTTGACCTGGCTTCTGTTCTCCTTCAATTTTTGTTTCTTCTCCAAGCTACTTTTAATAAGGCAGGCTTTTTTTTCCCCCTTTAAAAAAAAAAAAAAAAGAAAAGAAAAATATGAACCTCCAGTTTTCACACCTCATCTATCAGTTTCTCACATGGCCACAATTCTAGACAAAAACCAAAGAGCCAGTGGCCAGAGCAAAATAAGACCTTCTGCAGTAGCATTACTGCTGTACCCTTGGACCGACACATTTTACTTTAGGATTAATTTATTGAATTTTACTGTTACGCATTATTTTTTTACTTGAATTAAAATGCTAGGCAAAGCAGAAATGTACAATTTCTGGTCTGTGTTTTCCAGGAAAATCACTGGGAGGGGAATAAGGGCAGATTATATGACTTGAAGTTTTTGCAGTTTATTTTTTCCCCAGTACTGAGATGGGTCCCCATGCTTAAAGTTAGTTTTATCACCATTGTTACTTTAACAGTACGTTTTCTCCAATCCTGAACAGCAGGTCGATTGCCTATGGCATGGTTTCTTTAGCCCTTACTAGTTATTCTCTAATGGGAGAACTTTCTGGCATGCTCTGTATCCCATAGATTAAAGCAAAGAGTGGAGTGTGAATCAAGCTTTTCTCTTGCTTTTCTTAGTTACATTAAGGGTTGCACTTTCCCCTTCCTTCTTCTAGTCGACCACCCTGACTGTCTGATTTGATGGCTAGAACTGGGATTTAGAAATGAAGATATAAAAAGGGAGAGTGGAGCTCTCTCCCCTACTAAGTTGGGACTTTTCCTTTTCCACCTAAATGAACTCAGAATAGACTAGGTTTTAACCTCTTTTTTTGTTGCTAAATCCACAAGAGTGAGGGTGTGGTTTCTGGAAATGTATTAATGATAAACTTCTGTGGTAAACAATCCTGTGATATTTGAAGTTTCTTTTAAAGGCAGATCAATATCTCCAACATTTTGCATTTGGTAGCATAAGTGATTTTTAAATGCAGTCACATTTCATAGCACAGTATTTATTAAAAGTAATGGCTCAGCTGAAATGGTGTTCTTGAGTCCTTCCTAGATGGGTTTATGCCACAGCTTTGTTTGCATTTTCCTTCCTTCTCCACTTTGAACCACAGAGCTGTGGCCTTGCTCCCGTGCCATCGAGTCCACTTGCTGGCCCTGGCACGGGATTGCTGCTGTCCTGTCGTTGTCCTTTCATTGTATGATGGAAGAGGCCAGATTGCTTAGGCATCAAGCTCTATATAGTGGAGCCTCCATAAACCCTAACTTTATCGTCATAACCAATTGTGAATATGAACATCTGATTTGCTAGTCAGTCCTTTGTTACTTTAAGCAGTTTAAGCACCATGCCTAACTTTAAAAAAAAAAAGAATTTGTCGCCTGCTTTTTATACTATTTTATCACAAGGTTTTTGAAGAAGTTGAGGACACAACTTTGGCTTTTAGGTTTTGTTTGTTGTTTTTTTTTGTTTTGGTTTGGTTTTGGTTTTGGGGGTTTTTTTAGGCAAAGAGCCTCTAATCCCTCCCTGTTTTTCAACATGTGTATGATGTGACTTCCATGTATATATAAAAATAATTGCGCCCTAACCAAACTTCCTCAGATTGTGCACTGTTTGTTTAAAATAACCATGTATTTTAGTCCAATGCTGTTGTATTTTTTTTTTCATTTTATTTAAAACACTACGTATTTCTTATTCTGTAACAAATTTAAAGGGTAGTGATCTTAAAAAAAATCACTGGATAACTAGGAGATATTTTTTGTTGTTTTGTGTTTTTATTGTTTGGCTTTTTTTTTTTTTAAGAGTACAAAGGTCGCCAAAGCCTTTTGGTCCTCTTACCATGAAAATGAAATGTTAGCCATTGTATGGCTATGAACCGGTGCACTTGGTGGTTGATCTGCTGTTGCTGGACTTGGAGTGTGGAACTTGATGCAGTGACGGCAAATCATGGCTTAGAATGAACGTCTTGAAATGTGCAACTTGAGTTTTTAAAAAAGAAAATTTGGTTCTTCTTTACATTCATTATTTGGAATTTTGTTTATTTCCATTTAGTATTTAATGGTCTTTGGAGAAAAAAAAATAAAACAGAGTGTTATATATATATTTTTTGGTGCAAGATAAGATTTTCTGTTTTTGAAATAAGTCTGTAGCATAAAAGGTTAAACTATTTTAAGATAAAATAAAATAGAGTGTATTTAAACAATTCTGTTTTCTGAGAGGTTGTTTTTGCTCTTCTGTTTCACTTTATTTGGAGGTCTCACAAGTTATCTTTTTATGTACAAATGCATTGTCCTGTTTTTTTGTTTATGTTTGTTTTTAATCTTGATGTTGTTGTTGGGAATATATATAACAACACACAATCCAACCATTTCTATATGTACAAGTTAGAGACAGAGATAGTGGGGGCTTTTTTCAGTTGTGCATCTATTCTCAACCTCCTTTTCTGAGTTCTTCTTCTCTCATTATAAGGAACTCACTGCCCCCAAATCCTATCCTGTCTCTGGAACTGCTGTTTGATTCTATGTAGATGGTTCTTAAAGCAACATAATGCGCAAGACTGACCTTTTTAACTAGTTAAGCTAAACTAGTGTTTGGATTTTAAGGTGACTTCGGGGGATTTTTATTGTTGTTGTTGTTGTTCTTAAGTCTTAAAGATTAACTCAGAACACTCGTTTCAGAGATGCGTCCAACCTCCGTGGCTCCAGAAATGTAGAGAAATTTTAATTCTGTTCTGCATTTCCTCCTTTTTGATCAGGATTCAGCTAGGCATTTGATCAAAATGCTCAGTAATCGTAGCTAGGTACTGTCTGTACTGGTCTCATGGCAGAGGAAGCAGTTGTCGATGGAAGGCAACGCGCTGCATTTTCCTTTCCCCTTCTCCCTGTGTTTGGTTCTTCTCTGTTGCTTCAGGCAAATAGAGACCAACTCTAATGCTTCAGATGGGTGCATGTAAGCTTTTCATACTTTCAAAACCTAGGCACTGTGAAGCAGACCAGGAGGTAGACCAGAAAAACGTTGATTACGCATATTAGAAAGTGAAGTTGTTGCTGTTATGTGCCGTCGAGTCGCTTGCGACTCATAGCAACCCTATGTACAACAGCCCTAAACCCTGCTCTATCCTGTGCCAATCGCACTGCCTCAGACACACCTGACACACCCATCCCGATTACCTGAGTCATTGAATCAACCCACCTCATAGAGGGTCTTCCCCTCTTGTGCTGTCCCTCCACCCTCCCAAGCATGATGTCCCTCTCCAAGGACCTGTCCCTTACATGTTATAAGCAACATGTCCAAAGTATGTCAGACGAAGCCACAGAATTCTTGCCTCTAAGGAGCAGCTTGGTTTAACCCTCTCCAGGATGAATCTGTTTATTTTCTTGGCAGTCCTTGGTACATTTAATAGTCTTCTCCAGCACTACAGCTCAAAGGCATCAATTCTCCTTCTATCCTTCCTAGTCATTGTCCAACTCTCTGATACATAACAAGTGATTGCAAAGACCATGACCTGTATCAGATGCATCTTAGTCTCCAGAGTGACACCATTGCTCTCCAGTACCCTGGAGAGGTCCCTAACAGCAGACTTTCCCATCACATACGTTTTTTTGATTTCCTGGCTGCCAGTGCCAAGAGTGTTGACCATGGAGCCAAGCAGACTAAAGTTTTAGGGGTTTTAAAAAAACCTAGTATAAAATGCCTGATTGTTATAAAAGTTGTCTGATTATTTTTCTAAGCAACAAAATGTATCCCTCCAAGGTCCTACTCCTAAACTGTTTTGCAAGTGGCTCATGATATGCTAGGTCTAGATAAAAATAACTTCACGTTAGCACCCCCTTCCCACCAGCTAGATGAGTGAGGTTTTAGAGGGACAAGGACTCCATAATAAAGGCACCCCTGTTCCTGGAAACAAAACTCAGCTGCCAGCTACTTTCCAGAAAATGCACCAGGGTTAGGGACACAGCTACACACATTTTACTCATGATTGAACACTGAAACACAAGTAGGATGTACAAAACTAGCCTAAAGAAAGAGGTTTTCCCAAAATTCAGTTCCATTTTGTGAATTTTAAAAATTTATCCATCAGAATGATGGTAACAGCCATAATAACATCTCAAGACTTTTGAAATTTATCTTCGTGTAAAGGAGAATAGGAACCAGGGAGGGACAGATCTACATTTATTAAAATAGCAAAGGTTATACCAGAAAGGGAGCTGTAGTGGCTTAGCGGTAAGGAGTTTTGCTGCCAGCCCAAAGGCACACAGTTTGAATCCACCAGCTGTTCAGACGGAGAAAGATGAGCAGTCTCCTCCCATGCAGTTTACAGCCTCTGAAACCCGACAGGAAGATCAACTGTGAGTCGATTCTGACTTGATGGGACATAATAACAGCCACAAATGCTGAAAAGGGAGCTCTGGTGGCTTGGTGGTAAGGAATTGTGCTGCCACCTGTACATGGTTCAAATCCACCTCTGTGGGAGAGAGAGGGGCAGTCTCCTGTGTTTTTTACAGCCTCTGAAACTCCGCTAGAGGGTCAGCTCTGAGTCAGTTCTGACTTGATGGTCCATAACAGCAGTATTGAAGAGAGACCTGTCAATACACTGCTGACAGTTAAGCAGTTCTATCATTCTTTGTCGTTGTCCAGCTCTCTGATGCATAGCAAGTAATTGCAAAGACCATGGGCTGGATCAGGCATGCCTTAGTCTTTAGATATCTTGCTTTTAGTACTCTGGAGAGGCCCTGACAGCAGATTTTCTCAATGTACCTCATCATTTGATTTCCTGGCTGCTGATAACAAGAGTGTTGATTGTGGAGCTAATAAATATGAAATGTTCTGTATTTTTTCTAAAAAATGATGTAAATGGTTTATTTCTTACAGTGTTTGTTTTAAACCTTTAAACACCACATGATTGAAAGTATATGCAGCATTTGCCAATAGTGTCACTACCCACTGCTCTTTGATGGATCCTGATTCAAAATGACTCTATAGAACAGAGGTGAACTGCCCCTTAGGGTATCAAGCCTGGAACATGAAGCAGACTGTCTCATCCTTCATTCAGGGCAGTTGGTGGATTCCAATTAATTGACAATTCACTACACTGTCAGGGTTCCTTAGAGTGTTACTGGAATGCCTCAGAATATTGTGTTTCCTCAAACTTACATGTCAGCATGTAAGATTGTACCTTTTCAAAGGAATGGTAATTTATTTTTTTTAAATAAAGAACTTATATATCCATTCATTCATTGTTGCACATTTTCCTCCCTGTCCCCCCCCCCCCGGTCCCCCAGTTTGCATTTTTAAGAAAAAAGTTTTTTCATTGTTTCATAATCCCGCTCCCTGGGCCACTCTACTATGCAACTCTTATTCTGGACTCTTGTCATGCCAATAATACCTAATCTTACACCTTCTATACAGTTCTCTCCCTCGTCCATTTCAATGCTGTGTACATTATTTATCCCCTCTTTTCTTAGTTTCCCCCAACCCCCATTTCAGTCTTGTTCTGTAACAGTGGCACTATGCAGTATTTATCTTTTTTGTGACTGAGATATTTCACTCAGCATAATGTCCTCCAGCGTCACCCATTTTGTATAATAACTCATCCTTGTTTTTCAATGCAGCATAGTCTTCCATTGTGTATACCAGAGCTTCTCTATCCATTTGTTTGTTGATGGGCACTTGGGTTGTTTCCAACTCTTTGCTTTTGTGAACAAAGCAGCAATAAACATGGATGTGCATATATCTGCTTGGGTGGCAGTTATGGTTTCTTTAGGGTATATTCCCAGTAGTGCAGTTACTAGGTCAAATGGTATTTCTCTTTGCAGCTTTTTGAGAAAGCGCCATACTGCCTTCCATAGTGGAAGTACACCATTTCACACTCCCACGAACAGTGTCTCACCCCAGTAAGAATAGTAAAATTTAACATTGCAGCAAACAACAAATGTTGGTGAGGTTGTGGAGAAACAGAAGTGTTCTGTATTTTAAAATGTTCTCTATATTAAAAAAAATACCACTTTGTAGCCATACCCTACACATATTAGTGCCTATGAGAAACTCTTCTTTCCTTTGGCTGTAGAAGAACATTGTTTAGTGAGGACCTTGGTTTTGAACTCTTTTGAGCATGAATTCACCTTTTGAACAAGAGTCTGTTTGTGAGCAAGTAACATACTCTGTAGCCAGCTCATAATCTCCTTCTGGCTCCCTGCTCCTCCGTGCTGGCTTCTGGCCTTACCTCCCTCCCTGGTTTGTTCTTCAGAGTAGATGATGACTATTTATAACTACTTCACATAGAGCAGAATAACAATAAATCCTTATCAAATCAACATACACATCCTTTCTGCTTTATTTTTGCAACAAAGTTAATCTCTTCCAGGTTTTGTCTTAAATGTATTAGCTGGTCTCTGAAGTAGTGATCCTCCCAGGTCATTGATAGGTGTGATTTTCCTTACTTTTTTACTCCTTGTTTGAGAGCGCTGATTCACAGGCTTGGAGAGGCACCTAGGGTACACTGGGGTTTGGGCTGGAGGGAGCTGTCTGGAGCAGACAAGAAGGCAGCAGTTGATGAGAAGAGCCGTGAACTCAGCGATCGAAGGGGTGCCCGTGAACATTAGAGATGCACAAAGAGTCCGCTCACTCAGCAGGCGGCTGACACTGCTGCTTCCTCTGCGGGTGGCAGCCTTCTAGGTGGACGTGGCTTTGGGTGGTGGTCTCTCTGTGTGATAAAGGTTCATTTCTTTCTCCCACACCTTGAGATCCTGTTTGTGGGGGGGTTGGACATGAGTAAAGACCAAGAAGAAGTCAAAGGGTAAGTCAGAAAGTCAAAACCTAAAAAGGCTGGCAGCAAAACCCGTCATGACCTGCTGATAGATCCTGGTCGGGACATCTCCTTAGTTGTAAATTTTATCCATCTGGCTTCAGATATTTTTGTGTAAGGGCATTTGGTTCCAACTTTTCCTTTTGTGCTTTGAAATATGGAGACCTTCAGAGCTTTGGATCTGTTCTCTTTCTATGATCACTCCCTCCTGAAAGCGCACTGATGAGCCCTCATTTTGGGATTGACTGTGAAGTAGGCAAGCTCTAGCTTTGGATGGATCTGGAAGAGAGTGAAGTGAATGGTAAATAAAAGGCCAGGACCCTGCATGGGAGTTAGTGTTTGAAACACAATGTGAATGTAGAAAAGTATGAGATGCAGTTTCACATACACAATGTGTATGAATTTTGTATGCAAACCAAGATAAAAATAAAGTGGGTGTAGGGGAAGGCCAGGACCAGGCCAGGAGACTTCAGTTTCACTATTGAGACCTCAGCAGGGCCTTGAAGACTGCTGAGGGATTTGGTTTCCATGTCTGTGAGTGGTGTGAGTGGAGAATTGCTTCATTTTCTTTTCTGAGACTGAAAAGCAGGGCTTTTATTTTAGGTGAGGAGAGTTCCTGGTTCTGCACAGCGCACAGGCTTCCTGGGCAGGAGCTGGGGAGCTGCATGAAGCTGCTAGGACACTCCACTTGTATTGTCTCTTCAGTGTTCTTGGAAGGCAATGGATTCTCAACACCCACGGAACCTACGGTTTCTACAAGAATCTTCCTTCCAGAATTGTGAAAGACTATTTATCTCACAACTTCCACATGGAGTAAGGAGAGTACAGCTTGCTATCTTAAATTTGCAAATTGGAAGGCTGAGAACAGAAGAATAACAACTGATCTGGATTTGCATAGCTAGATTTGAAAGGGCAAACACAAAGTAGGACTTTATAGCTTTACGGAAAAAGACACTTCCTTTTCTCCACCCAAGTTTCCTTCATTCTTTTGTTCCTAATTCTACTTGCCCCGGGCCTGAGAAGAAAAGAGAGTCCTCCAAGATGGCAACGTTTAATCGGCTCTTTTTTTCTCTTGGGTAAGTGGTCAGAGATTTTAATACATCATAGATCAGAACCCTGACCCAGAACTTATGTCCCCACTAAAGGTCTGTAATGGCCTTGGAAATTTTTTTTGGTAGAGTGGTTTTGTGGACCAGAAAGATACAGATTGCTAGATGCGCACAGTCACTAAATATTGAAAGGCAAACTTACACTGTGTGTGTGTGTGTGTGTGTGTGTGTGTGTGTGTGTGTGTGTGTGTGTTGGGGGAGGACCCCAAAAACCCCAAACCTAAAACAAACCACTACTTTCGCATTAATTCAGACTCACAACAATCCTATAAGATGGGAGAATTGTCTCATACAGTTTTTGAGACTGTAAGTTGTTATGGAAGCAGGCTGTCATTCTTCTGATCACCTGTCAGGTGTGAACCGCCACCATTTAAAGGAGCACCCACGTGGTGTCCTACGGGATGCCATCCCAACATTGTCGCCATCAGGGATACATTGAAATTTTGCTTTGTGGGTGCACAATTTGCTGTTATTATTTTGGAAAATAGTTGAATTATCTAGCAAAAGTGGATTTTTTGTATACCCCTTGCTCATATTTAAGAAATGTCATTGCCTCAGCCTTTAAAAAAAAAGTTTTCAGTTTCTTAGTTATTTAATGCTACTTACTATAACAGAGATACCACAAGCAGATGACTTTAACAAACAAAAATTACTTCTGTTGAAGTGTTGAAAGCTAGAAGGCCAGATTCAGGACACCAGCTTTAGGGAACACCTTCTCTGTGTTGGTTGTGGAGGGAAGTCTTTGTTTCCCAAGCATCTGTAGGCCCAGTGCTCTCTGGAGACTTCCTCATGGCCTGACCTTCCCCTGTTATCAAAGAGTTTCATCAGGTGGGAACCCGGGGCCAAAAAAAGATGCACGCCACTCCTGGAGAGTATTTCTTGGTAGAACTGAACCTTCCCAACTAGGCTTGCTTTCTCCCTTTTCTGTCTGTGAGATAAAAGGTCGTAGGTTAGGTGAACTCCCTTCACGTCTGCTTAGGGCTGTGATGGAGTTAGGGAGAGTTCCATTCCACCTTTAACTGTCCTACCACAATTTCGTTTAACAGATGATGAGGCGCCATCAGATAGATACATGTATTTTGAGAGATACAGTTCAAGTCTACAACCACATACATAGGGAAATTAGGAAAGCAGTTCAGTGTCTGAAAACCTGCAGCTTGGTTTTTGTTTTGTTTTTTGAATAAAAGACAAAGACTAGCATAGAAACTAGCAAGAATATGTAAATATAAATGATACAGAAAACTTCTTTGTTATATATTGATAGACATGTATGTATGTATGTATGTATGTATATGTAAGTTTTGTGCCATTTAACTCATAATAGCTCCCTGTCTGGAACTCCTAGGTTATTTAATTCCCCCTCTCCTTGATGTAGAGGTTCAAGATATAAAGCCTTTTTTTTTTTAATTGTGGGTTGTAATTTTTTTTAAAAGGTGGAAAATCATGGTTTTAGAGAAACTAACTTACGTGCTCCAAAATGGTAAGTATTCTCACCCCACTCTCCAGTTTTTTACCATTTCAGCGGGGTTGTTTATCAAGAAGATGACTGAATAATGTACAATGTTCACTGTGTGACACCGTGCTAAACTTGTTAAAGGACTAGAGTAACTCTTTACCTCATGTACTCTGGACATGTTACCAGGTTTGGGCCAGTGCTTGGGAAAGGACATCAGCTGGGAGAGGAAGAGGGTCAGCAAAAGAGAGGACAGCCCTCAGCGAGATGGGTTGACACAGTGACTCTAACAGTGGGCTCAAGCATGACGGGGTCCGTGAGGAGGGGCAGCTTTCAGATCTGCTGGTCACAGGGGCCCCGACTTCAAGCTCAGTGGATTAATCTCAAATTCAGTGGATGGAGCAAAAGCAAGTCACAGAATATGTAGCACACAGTGCCATTTATGTCAAGTTTACACCCATACAGTGGTGCATCTCCCAAGCTAAGTGGTGGTTGTTGTGGACCAACAAATCAGAAATGACCTGTAGTTGACCCAGTGGGTTCTCAGAGGCAGTTAATCACACAGGAGGAGACTGTTCATCCTTCTACAGAGCAGCTGATGGATTCAAACCTCATGCCTTTGGGATTGCAGCACAGCTGTTTACCACTAGGCCACCAGAGCTCCCTAAGGGTGGGAATGATAAACACTTAATTCAAGCTAATGGTTAAATCAGCAGCAGATGGGAAGAGGAGGACACAGGTTATTGCTGCTCTTGGTAGAATGTCTTAAGATTTATAAAGACTCAAATGTTTCTACCTTTTGAATATCTTAAATATTTTACAACAAAATTCTTCCCCCCCCCCCCAATTCTAAGTAGAAAGAATGAAAGGTTCATTTTAAGAACTTCCACATAGTAGGTGGGACTGAGTAATACCTGAATTCCATTCCTTTTAAACACCCTCACCGAGAAAAAATGAACCAGGATTAAACTGGCTCTGAGGTGAATCTTGCAAAATAGAACCCCAAGCCTTCAATTTTATATTAAAAGTCACTTGGACAGTAAATACCTTTGGCTTGGGTGTCTATTAATAGGCCTGGGGAGGAGCAGCTCTGAACCATGGGAATTTCATTCATGCTTCAAGTCCCTCGATATGGCTCTGTGGAGCCAAGATGGAAAATCACTGTTTATATTAGGCTGCACTTAGATGTACTTTTATAGCTTCCTCAAGCTTGTTCACTTAGGAGTCATTTTCTCCCTCCTCCCCCCGTCTTCGTGTGTCGTATCTTCCAAGTGAGGTCAGAGGCTCCACCAGAGTGAAAGCCGCTCATTCCTGTTTGTCGTGGCGTCGAGGACAAGAGCTGTATGTATGCCTGGTTAAAGAGCTCCAGTGCTTACCTCAGAGCCCTTCTTTCATCTCCACTGAAGTCTCATGATGGTTTACTCTTTTTCCTCTCATTTCAAAAGTAAGCATTCATGTAATAAATGCTTTCTGAGCTTATGATGGGCTACTTGCTTGATAGAATTCTCTGTAGTCTTTGTGTTATGTGTCTCCACGTCAGAACCACCTCATAGCTGACCATCCAGGGGTTGTTCAGAGGCTGTAAATCACAAGCACGGAGATTGTATCTTTGTTCTGCAGATCAGCAGGTGGATTCAAACCGTCTGCCTTTGGGTTAGTAGCACAACTCCCTACCCCTAGGCCACCAGAGCTCTGTCCTAGAACTCCCAGTTTCCTGGAATGTAACTGACTCTTGGTGTTTGCCTGTACATTCCCCTTTCCTTTGTGGTGACAGAACCCGGCAGGGCTGTGAAGAACCTGTTCTGTGTGCTTAGGGTGGAGCTGACTGGGATCACCTGAGCACACAGATAGTACGTGACAGAGCACCTCACCCCCCATGACCGGAGCACCTCACCCCCCATGACCGGAGCACCTCA
>NW_006399853.1:121254-134679 GCF_000299155.1 Elephantulus edwardii
CCCTCATGACCGGAGCACCTCAATCCCTCATGACCGGAGCACCTCACCCCTCATGACCGGAGCACCTCAATCTCCCATGACCAGAGCACCTCACCCCTCATGACCGGAGCACCTCACCCCTCATGACCGGAGCACCTCATCATGACCAGAGCATCTCATTCCTCAGCTTAACTGATTGATTCAGAGTTAATTGTGTTTCTATCATTCAAGGCCTCCTTAGGACCAAGAGCTATTTCAGGGAAAGAAAAGAAAACCAACTGCCTCTTTCTCCAGGATTTGCTAAGCTGAGAAAGGCTGTGTCTGAGTTCAAGGTTGATGATGTCTATGGACTTGCCACATGGGTAGAGTCTAAGAAAGAGAATCCTGGCATCGTCATTTCAGCTCCTACATGCAGCTTCACCTGAAAGTAAAAAGAATTCTTGGACTGTTACATGAATGTCATTATTAAGTCTCCCTTAGTTAATTCTCCTGTAAGATTCTAAAGTCACTTAGCTACTCAAGATACATTTTTTTCTTTTTCTTTTACAAAATGATGAAAATGAATGACAACTACTAGTTACAGCAAGGTTTCTCTCTCTCTTTAAAGGATCTGTGGGTATGTAGCAACAAGTAAATAACTGTACTAGTGTTTCTTGGATACTAACCCAGTGCAGCGTCCAGACAGTAAGTGCTTTTTTTTTTTTCTTTTCTCTTAACAGGACCAACAAACATGAGAAATGTAACAATTGATAATCTCAAGGATTTAATTTTATTTGGTTTAATAATCATTGTTCATGGGTGGTGGTGTTAGATGCCACTGAGTTGAGTCACATAGTGACTCTATGAACAACAGCTCTGAACCCTGTCCTATCCTGTGCCATCCTCACAATTTCTGACACACTCAAGCGCAGTGCAGCAGTCACTGTGTCAGTCCATCTGGTTGAGAGTCTTGCTCACTGATCATCCCTGACCCTCCACCTTTCCAAGCATGTCCCTCTCCAGGGAGTAGCTTCTTAGCAACATGCCAGAAGTAGGTCAGAAGAAGCTGTATCTTTTCCTCCAAGGAGCACTCTGGCTGCACCTTCTCCAAGACATGTTTGTTATTTTGATAGTCCGTGGGATAGTCACTACTCTTATCCATCACCACAGTTCAAAGGCATTAATTATTTTTCTGTCATCCCTTATTCATTGTCCAGCTCTTAGCAACACAGGAGTGACTGAAAATACCTGAATCAGGGACACCTTAGTCCTCAGATTAACAGCACTGCTCTTCAGTAAAATTTGGAGAGATCTCTGACTGCTGGTACCAAGGGTGTTGATTGTGGATCCAAGTAAGATGAAGCTGTTGACTATTTCAGCCTTTTCTCTCTCTTTCTCATTGTTGGCGTATCAGAATTTTTGTTTTCTTGCTGTTGAGATGCAAGCTATATTGAAGGCTGTCGTGCTTGATCCTTTGAAGCAGGTGCTTCAGGTCCTCCTCACTTGGAGCAAGCAAGGTTGTGTCATCTGCATTGACACAGATTATTGATTAGTCTTCCTCTGATCCTGATACCACATTCTTCTTCATAGAGTTCGGCTTCTTGAATAATTTCTTCCTAATGACTAAAAAAGCTGTCACTATGTTCTCGGATGCATAGCAAGTGGTAGAAAAGACCAAGATGTTCATGGAAGCAGCTGATAAAAAAAAGTATTGCACTAGGCAAATCTACAAAAGATTCTGAGAAAGTTCTCAAGAGCAAAGATGTCACTTGGCTGACTGAGTTGCACCTGACCCAAATCGTCTTTTCATTTTCTTCACATCCATGTGAGAGAAAGATTCAAAAGAATAGTTAGCTTGTAACCTCACATTACATACATGTTTAGTTAAAAAATGGATTATAAACCTTATGTAATAACAGAAAACTGTAAAGTTTCCCAAAAACAGGCATAAATTTTTGTGATTTTTGGTTAGTCATTGATTTCTTACATTAAGCACCAAAGGCACAAGCTGACAAAAGAAAAAGATCATGAAGTTAGATGTCATCATCAGAGAAGACTTGGGTGCTTCACCATTAAAGTGAAGAGAGAGCTCACAAAATGAAAATATTTGCTGGTCACCTACAAGATAAGGGCCTCGAACTCAGAATACAGAAGGAATTCAATTAAAGAACCTAGTTTAAAAACAGGCAAAAAGTTGGAAAGGCACATTTCCTGTGGGCGGGTGGAAGACCAGTCAGCATATAAGAATTTACTCAACATTTTTCGAAATCAGGAAGATACAAACTAAAACCTCAAGGAGAAAATGACTTCCTGCCTAGAAGCAATGGACAGTTAATAGTGCTGATCCAGATGTAGAGACGTTGGAACCCTCGTACGCTGTTGAGAAGGGATGTAAAGTAAAGCTACTCCTCTGGGAAAGGGTTTGGCAGCTCCTTAACAAAGTTAGCACATACACTATGTGGGGGCTCTGGTGGCCTAGTGGATAAGGAATTGTACTGCCAGCCCAAAGGCAGGCAGTTCAGACACACCACCTGTTCCTCAGGAAAAGACAGACAAACTCCCCTGTGATTTGCAGCCTCTAAAAATTTACTGAAGGATCAACTATAAATTGGTTCTGACTTGAAGGCAATGAGGAAGAGAATATACCATGTGACTCTGGATGCTCCTTCATTTTACATAATAAAATGGAAAACATTCAAAATAGATAAGTACATGACTATTCAGCACATTATTTGTAATAGCAAAAAATGTAGAAAGGACCCAACTATCAACAACTAGTAAGTGGATCAATTAATGTGGCATATTCCTATAATGAAATATTCAGTCCTATTATAGTATGAAGTACATAGATTACAGCATAGATGAGCCGTTTCTTTCACCGACCCTCTACTTTCCAAGCATGATGTCCCTCTCCAGAGAGCAGCTTCTCCTGGTAACATGCCCAGAGTATGTGAGGCAAAACTTTATCATCTTTGCCTCTAAAGAGATTTCTGGTTGTACTTTGTCCAAGACATACCTGTTTGTTCTTTGGCCATTGGTGAGATATTCAGCACTCTTCTCCCAACACCACAGCTCTAAGGTATCAATTTTTCTATCATCCTTTTCGTTGTTCAGCTCTCAGATACATAGCAAGTGATAGGGGGAAAACCCATGGCCTTAATCACACATTAGTTTTCAAAATTGACATCATTGCTCCTCAGTAATTTGGAGACTCCCAATGCAATACATCCCTTGATCTCCTCCTGAGTGCTAATACCAAGGGTGTTGATTGTGGATTCAAGTAAGATTAAATCGTTGACAATTACAATCCTTTCTGGTGGCCTAGTGGGTCAGGAGATGTGCTTCCAACCCTACAAGGCACGTGGTTCTAATCAACCAGCTATTTGAAAGATGGGCAGTGTCCTGTAAGATTTACTGTGCCTGAAAACCCCCCAGTGAGTTGGCAATGGATTGGTTCTGACTCGATGGTACAACAAGGATCCAAGGGTGGGTCTGCACGCAGGTTGTCAGTAGCCTGTGACACTGGTTTGATCCCTGGCAGCCCGAAGTTAGAGGTGTGTTATGTCATATTTGTGTATTCACTTGGGTGGCTCCTGCTCTTGATTAACACGTCTCCAGAAGCAGATGATTACCAGGCCTTGTCCTCTAGTACCACTAGGTGGTTTCAAACAGGTCATCTTCTGGTTACCAGCCCATACCAGATTGTTTGTGCCACTCAGGGACCTTGGAAGCGGGGGAGGATGGTGAGGACAGACCACTTAGGAGGGTGCAACTAAACTATGAAAAAGGATTCTCAAGACCAAGAGAGCAGTTTAAAGGCAGGATGACCATTGGGCACCGACCACGCTGGGAGAGACGAGGCTTCTGTGCATCCAGACTTGCTACCCAAAGGCGATGGGATGAAACCGGCTGACTGAGGCTTGAACTTCAGAGGTGACTGGGTAGTGTTCCCCTCAGGGCAGTGGTGGTGACCACACCTAAAGACTGACATCAGGAAGAGAGGAGCCCTCCTGGGACCCTACCCTGGCCTGGCCCCCTGGCTTCTGCAAGCAACTTTCATAGCCAACCTATGCCCATTCCTGAACCAGGACAACTGTATCTGCATCCTTTGGGAAGAGAGTCACACCAGGGTATGGTGTGAAGAAACCAGAACCCTCATACTTTTCTGCTGGGAATGTAAAATGAAAAAAAAAACAAAAACAAAAAACTTTGGGAAAATTCGGCAGCTCCTTACCAAGTTAAACATAGAGTTACCACCGCAACCCACGTCCACCACACTGTAGTTGTGTTTGTTCTCACTAGACCCTCCGTCAGGTTTCTGAGGCTTCTGGCAATCTTACCAGGAGTAGACTGCCCATCTTTCTCCTGGGGAGCAGCTGGTAGATTCGAAGAGCCAACCTTCCCATTAGGGTAACATGTGACTGACCACATCTCCAGCATGTCTTACTACATGACCTGTACTTCCAGCTCTCCGGGCCATTTCTCACCATATCTGTATCCTCCACGCATCCACTCAGGATTCAGCCGTGTTGACCCCATCCCTACTCTGGGCTGAGAGCCTTTGAGAGTCTGTCACTCGTGAGAGACAGGACTGAGAAGGAAAACGTCTTGGCCTCTTCACTTCAAGTGGTACTGGTGGCTGCTTCTCTCATCCCCGTTGAAAACGTTTCCTGTCTCCTCGAAGTTGATGGCTACATCGGGCTGATTAGCTCTCTGAGCCAGTGGTAGAGCACGTTCATCTTTCGTGATATAAAAACTGTATGCAATTAAAAATGCAGACGTCTCACTCAGTAGCGGAATAGTCAGAAGTCCTTTTCAGCACAGACACCCACCAGTCAGAATTACCTCAGCATGGAGGAGCCCTGCCCGGGGAACCCTAGGCTGGGACAGTGTGGCTTTCACCTTGTCATTGCTGAAGCTCCTTGGGCGGGGGCGACCAGGATGGTGAGGATGGCACCCAAGGACAGAGGGCAGAGGCTGTTTGTCTCATGGAGCTGAAATATGTCCATTTTACCAGCTGATGGAATCAAACTCGTGTAGACTGTCAGAACGCTGGTCTTGCTTTCCCATAGCCAACCCCTCTGCACCTCAAGTTCTGCATCTGCAAAATGGGTTTGAGAATTTCTGCCTTCTAGGATAGTTGTGAGGAGTAAATGAATGGCGATTACGTCTTTGCCGTCAATGTGTGTCAGCCTTTGTTTGGCTCGGCCAGGAAATTTAGACCAAACAACAGTTGTCCGCAGGCTGGGGAGCCACCACACAGCAGCACAGTGAAAGCCTTACAGACAGTCTTAAATCAGAAGCGAAATAGAGAAAGCAGCAGGCAACAAGGTCCATAGATGACAACCAGCGTGGGGTGGTGGCACACCAAAAGTGCCACGATGGGGGTGTAACTCTGATGTGACCGGTCAGGTCAGCCTCTTCCCAGGGTCCCCACGTCGTCTGTGAAAGGTGGCTACTTACAGGCCGCCGGCCTTTCCTAGCATTTGGGACCCTCACAGAAGAGCAGAGCACTGGGCTATGGATGCAGGTGACCGTGGAAGCAAGACCGCTGACGAGGTGACACAGGAGGCCTGGCAGAAGGCGAAGGATAGTGTGACAAACCCAAGTGTGTGTGTTTTCCCCAAAGGCGGAGCTGTGACTCTTGCAAGGGTGTAGGTTTTGAAGGCAATGGGTTTATGGTTAGACTCTGTGTCCAATACCTTCATAATTTCCCCCACATTCTCTGAATGTTCCTTTATTTCATTTCTCTATTTCCCCACTTAATCCCATATTCCCATTCAATGTACTACTCCCTAAATAAAGCAGTGGCAAAAGTTTGAAAAAAAAAAAAATTTCAGTATAACATTTCCAGTAGAACTATTCATGTTCAGGCCTACCAGACTATGCCGCTTGAATAACTGCTGATGGGAGGAGAGAGAGTGCCCCCCTCTGCCCCACCTCTCACCCCGGCTACCTTCCTCCTCTTGTTTGTTGTGAAAGGAGTAGATTCAGGAGTAGACAAAATGGGGTCCCAAGCCTCCTTTTGTGCGAGTTGCTATGGGAGGTTCAGAGCGCACCTTGGGGAGCTGAGGTCATCGCTTCTTCAGTGTGCTCAGCTCCCTGGGTCCGTGTCTCTGGCTGGCTGAACAGTCAGCATGAGCGAAGGCCGGTGCATAGCACCTGTCCAACCAGCCCTGGGCCTGTGTCAATATGTGTGATTTGGCCCAGTTCAGCTAGGAACTGTGGAGGGCCAGGCAAAACGTGCCCGAGGGCCTGACTGAGGCCGCAGGCTGCCAGCCTGCCACCTCTCAGCAAGATCTCATCCTTGTTCCGGGTGGATTACAGCCGTTCAGCGAACACTCGGGAAATGCGGTGTGCGAGGCCTAGGGCCCAGCATCATGTCCTTCTCCTGGGACTGGCTCTTTGGCAAACACCAGGAAGACACTAGGTGGGCGCAGTGCCCGTGACGGTGGTGAGGATGGCTAAGGACTGGGCAGTGCGTTGTTCTCGTGCATAGAGTTAATGTGAGTCAGACCCAACTCGATGGCACGTGGGAACAGTAACAGGCACAGGACGAGACCGTGTTTATTATACCCCAGTTTATGTTGCTCTGCTCTCCGCAGAAGGATCACCTATGAAACCTTGTCAGTTTTCTTGCCTAGCAGGTGTTTGAGAGGAATTTAAGGTTATTTTGGAAACTCAGATTTCCCTGAGATGTCAGCTGAGGTTTCATTTTCTCTGTGGGGTACTCTTCAGAAATGAGAAGTTTTCTCCAAGATATTTGTTGATTCTGGGAGTTTATGTTCTTAGGGTCACTTTACCTTGCACTCTTTTGGTCTGCCTTTGCTATGGACTTAAACTTGAGTGTGAAACCCTTCCTCTTTGTTTGGTTCTGCAAAACCACCTCTCAGCGAGCATGGGGCTGTGGCGAGGCCTAGAGTCCGTGTTCCCCTCTCCACCGTTTTTGTGAGCAGCCTCGGTTTCCACGGCTCTCCATCTCTTTCTCCTCCAGCTGACTCAGCTCCAAATCCCCCTCCTGAACTCCTGCCCTGAAACAGGCTGAGCGGAACCATCATGGTGCACGGCAGACAAAGCCTCCTCTTACCAATTCCCTCCAGTGGAAGGCAAGGTCATGGTTAGGAATGTTGGAAACGTGCTTTCTGTTAGATTGTCCATTCAGCTGCCAGGGCTCGGGGGCCTGTCAGGTTTATGCCCAAGACCTCTGCACTTCCTGACTCTAAAGTAAGAACCTCTGCTCTTCAAAGACCACTGTCTCATTTTGTAAGGTGCCAGCTCTTCTGAGAGTCCTAGAAGGAGAAGGTGAACAGTTGGGCAGAGCTAGACTCAAATAAGAGGCCCAGTTGAGTTGTAAAGTGTGCCTCACCAGCAATACCCCCTCTTGTCTCTGTAGTTGTCAAGGCAAGTATGACTTAAAGCAACCTTACAAACAACAGATCTGAACCCTGTCCTGTTCTGTGCCGTCCTCAGCATCTCTGACACACTCGAGCACATTGATGCAGTTACTGTGCCAATTCATCTGGTTGAAGATCTTCCTCTCCTTTGCTATCGGTCCACCTTTCCAAGCACCATGTCCCTCTCCAATGATAGCCTCTTCTAAGCAGGATCTCCAAAGTAAGAGAGATGAAGCTTTATCATCTTTGCCTCCAAGGAGCCCTCTGGCTGCACCTTCTCCAAGATACATCTGTTCTTTTGGGATATTGATTAATTCAGTACTCTTTTCCAACAGCACATTTCAAAGGCATCAGTTCTTCCTCTATCATCCTTAGTCATTGTCCAGCTCTCAAATGCATAGCAAGTAACTAAAAGGGGCATTGGTCTGAATCGGGTGCTCTTTAGTTCTCAAACTGACATCATTGCTCCTCAATAATTTGGAGAAGTCCCTGACTGCAGATTTCCCCAGGGTACTGTGTCTCCTGATCTCCTGAGTGCTGGTGTCAAGTGTGTTTCATTGTGGATCCAGTAACATGAAGACAATGACAGTTTCAGTCTTTCTCCATCCACCGTAAGACAGCCTATTGGTCCAGTGGCGAGGATTTTAATTTTCTTCGTGTTGAGATGCAATCTATGTTGGAAGCTACAGTGTTTGACCTTCTGCAGCATGTGCTTCAAGTCGTCCTCACTTTTAGCAAGTAAGGTTGTCGTCTGAATAACAGAGGTTAATGATGAGTCCTCTTCCAATCCTGATGCCACATTCTTCTTCATAGATTCCAGCTTCTTGAATAATTTGCTCAGCATACGGATTAGATAGGTATGGAAAAAGGATACACCCCTGATGTGCATTTCCCTTGTTGGTCACCTAATGCGGACAGAGAGTGGGGTGGAGCTCCCCAATTAAAACAAGCTTGGAAGGAGGAGTGGCATCCACTTCCATAATAGCTTGCCTCTGGAAACCCTATGAACCTGGAGAGAGGATGAAAGACACCCAAGCGTTGAGGACTCTCCTTCATAGGGTTGCTGTGAGTCGCCTGCAACTCGACGGCACTTAACAAGAACAACAACATAGAGAGAGAGATCAGCTGGCCCAGTGAACAGAAAGCGATGGTACCAGGCCTGTCTTTCATTGTTTTTGTTCAGACATTCTTCTAGGTTGTATAGCCCTGGTGTACAAGTTGCTATACCGCGCGCAGTCACTTGTGGTTGCTGTGAGGCTGAACACTGACACTGACGAGTCAAATGCGATAATGGTTACCCATGGCGGACCAAGTTGGGTGAAACTCCGTAATTAAAACAAATTTGGAAGGAGGAGTGGCATCCACGTCCATAATAGCTTGGTTCTGGAAACCCTATGAACCTGGAGAGAGGATGAAAGACATTCAAGCATTGAGGACTCTCTTTGATAGGGTTGCTAGGAGTCGCCTGCGACTCAACGGCACTTAGCAACAACAACATTATTCCCTTGCTGTTTGTGCAACAGCCTCTTTGTCTAGGTCTAGGTTTTGCCTGGGCAGAACTAAGTGTTCTGGGGGGTCCCTTTTTTCCCCACTGTTAGCTACAGTCAAATGCCTTTGCATAGTCTCCATAGTAGTGACCTACAAGTCAGAAGACCTAGCTTCTGTAAGTTGCTTCCTCCTCAACAACCTTACAACCTTAAGTTTCAGTTTTGTTGGCTATAAAGTGATGTGAAATGATAGCAACAAAGATTTCATCAAATATGATATATAAATACCTCATACCTACCTCATTAAACCAAATTCGTTATCATTAAGTCTCTACCAACCTACCATTGCGTTTCCAGGGGAGCTCTGGTGGCCAACCCAAAGGCACACAGTTTGAATCCACCAGTTGCTCTGGGAGAGAAAGATGAGCAGATTTCTCCTGTGCAATTTATTACCTCTGAAAGCCAGCTAGAGAGTCAGCTATGAGTCAGTTCTGACTTGATGGTACAGTAACAGCAGTCTCCACAGAAGGCAATTGCCTCACCTCTCTGAGCAGCTGGTGGATCCCAGCCCAGCAGGTTCGTTAGCTGCATCACAGTTATTGTTGTTGTTAAGTGTCATTGACTCATAGATGACTCATAGCGAACCTATGAACGAAAGACCTGAGCACTTGTAGAACTTTGGTCGTTGCTCCATGTTCATAGAGTTTCCAGAGACAAGCCATTTTGGAAGTGGATGCCACTCCTGCTTCCAAGCTTGTTTTAATCAGGAAGCTCCACCAAACACTGTCCACCAGTATCACATTTGACATATCAGTGTCACAGTGTTTAGCATCACAGCAACCACGAGTTACCTCTGTACAGCAATGCACAGACCAGTGCTATACCACCTAGAAGAATGTTTCACAAAAAACAATTGAAACCAGGCCCGAGGGCCATAGATTAAAATCACCCATCTTGGGCTTAGTAGCATAACTTTCTGTCCACTAGACCAACAGAGCTTTCTCTATTTTGTTGTTGTTATTGTTGTTAAGTGCTGTCAAGTTGTTGACGACTCATAGTGAACCTATGAATGAAAGACTTGAACACTTGGATAACTTTGGTTGTTTCTCCATGTTCATAGAGTTTCCGGAGGCAAGCCATTCCGGAAGTGGATGCCACTCCTGCTTCCAGGCTTGTTTTAGTGGCCAACTAATATATCTAAGACTCTTTTGGTTTTGCCTCCAGGAAGAGACCTGGGCCTTCCCAGTCAGTTCTTACCTTTGTCCTCAGAATCACTCACGGAACATTTGGTGACCTTCCACAACTTCCTTTCCCAGCCAGTGCTAGCTACTCAGCCATTAAGGGCCCACATCGTATCGCCCACGGTGGTATCAGGTGGGAGCAGAAGAGAGGTCCTGGGACCTTGAGAACTCGGGATCTGCCTGTGGAGATGACAGTAACAGACGGAGCCATGAGACACAGTGACTGAGCCGGGAACTGATACCTAGAGCAACTTAGGGCTTGGGAATCAAAATGAATTAACATTTTGTTTACATTTTTAAAAAACCTCAAACAAACCACCCTGATATTCTCCCATGAGAAAATGGGTATTGCCTTTCTTCTCTTGCACTCAAAGTCAAAGCAGGCCTCTCTCTCCCACCACGCAGTGTTTGAAGGGCTGCTGGTGCAATCATGACGGCGCCCAGCAGAGGCCGACCTATCTCTTCCTTAGTTCTTGCTCGGCCAGGAGACCAGCAAAGGAGAGATTGGCGCAGGCTCCTCAAAACTAGTTCGCAAACTTTACTGACCATTCCTTACTGGGCCAAATGTGAGTGCCTCACGACCCAGTATGGTCATATACGTGCATATTTGGCTAAACAATACTCAGCCTTACTTGGATCTACTTCCAATTTGTTCCATTTTGTTACAAAAAAAAAAAAAGCTGCTCACAGTACACCCACTTGGCTGATCTCCCCATCTACCCACAGATGGAGACCTGTCACCTGTCACCCCCTGAGAACTGTGACAGCTCTGTACTGGCAGCCATCCTCCAAACCTGACTGTGTGGAGACACTCAGGACCTGCTGGCCTGAAGACAGACCACCGGACTGGTGGGAGAGGATTTCAGCTTTGTGGGTCATGAGAAAAGGGTCTCCCAGAATCACAGTTAAAGGGGCTCTGAAGACACACTGGCTTCACAAAATCCCCCTCTGTCTCTTGCCACATCTGTGGCCTTGGCAAGTTACTCCACCTCTAAAAGTCTCAGAATCTTCATCTATAAAATCGACATGGTAAGTACACCTATCCCACAGGCCTATTGTGTAAGGTGCTTAGAGTACTTCCTGTCCCCAGAGGCAAACCACGTGCCACTATCGAACTGATTCGTGGTGACCCCAGGTGTGTGAGAGTGGAGCTGAGCTCTCCAGGGTTTTCAGGGGCTGATTTTTAATTTCCATCTGCCTCTGGGTAGACTTGAACCATCAACCTCTTGTTTATTAGCTGAGCACATTAATAGTTGCACCACCCAAAGACTCCTAGTAGAAGGCAGCTTTGATTCCACTTAGAAACAGGGCTTGCTGCCCAGAACCACCATGGGAGGCCCACCTGCTCGGCTGCTCACTGACTCATTGAACCAGCAAGTGTTGATGTCTGTTACCAAAGGAAAATATGCAGAGAGCTCAGAGCCTGGCCAGGGAGCCCGAGAAGTGCACGAACAATTACAACAAATTTGATAAGAGCTTAGGTGGAGCTTGGCTCTGGGTGTTCTGGGAACAGATGGACCCCTACCTGGGAGGGCCCCTCAGCTCAGCGGTTCTCAAGGTGCATTTGTCAGACTACTGGCAGCAACATCACCTGGGAACTTGCCGTCAAATTTACTCACAGAGACACCAGTGAGACAGAGTGGGACTGCCCCACGGGGCTTGCTTTCTTTCTTCCAACAATCTGCTGGATGGGTTTGAACTACTAGCCTTTCAGTTGGTAGTTGAGTGCTTTACCAGTTAAGCGCTTCTCCTGTGAGACTCCTTGAGAACTTGTTAGAGATGCAAACCTTCAGGCCTTGACTCAGATGTACGGAGTCAGAAATTTTGAGCTCAGCATGCTGTGTTTGAACCAGCACTCCAGTTTGAGAACTGCGGCCTGGGAGTCTCCTGGGAGGCATTTGTCCAGGGTATGTCCTACCAGTTTACTCATGATGGAAATGAGCATCGGGCATCAGTAGCATCTGAACCCCTCCCAGGTGATTCCAGTGCTCACAAAGTAGGGGACACATGCGCTAACCAGAACTGGAGGCGGAGGGGCAGCAGGGACAACTTCCTGGGAGGGGTGTCATGAAGGTAGAAACATTAAACGCAGTTGCAGTTGGCAAATTAACATGGGTTGGAGGGGAATATGAAGGTTTAGGGGTGCCTCTAGTTCCAGCAGAAGTTACTAAAGCAAAATCCAACCAAATACAAAGCTGCCTAATTGGTCCCAACTCATAGCAGCCCTAAAACACAGAGCATCTATCTTCTCAGAAGCAGACAGACATATCCTTTTCCTGTGAAGTAGCTGTTGGCTTTGAACCACTGGCCTTTTCATTAGCAGCAAAATGTTGTAGCCAAGCCACCAGGGCTCCTCAGAAAGTCCCAAAGGCTCTGCAATCAAGGCTGAAGAATCTGGCTGCTGCGTGCATACCCTTCCCTCTAAAAGTGCTGGGAAGTCAGTGGAGGCTTAGGGACAAGGGAGTCATGACGAGCTGGTGAGGGAATGTTCTAGAGGGGGACAGCCAGAGGAGAGGGATTGCTTCTATACGACAGATGAGAGGGGTGAGGGGGCCTGCCTGGAAGAGGTGGCTGAGAGAGTTATTAAGATGATGAAAAGGGCAAGACTTGGAAAATTAGATTGGGATGTGGGGATGATGGAAATGAGGAAATGTCCCCATTTCTGGGGCCGTATACCAAACTGTTCCTCTATCCCCACCACTCTAGTCCCTTTCGAGTGAGACTGGACCTAAAGACATTGTAGGAATGGATCTTTTTAAAATTCCATATTTTTATTGATTTGCATACGGTCATTCATATACATTGTGTTTCATGCACGTATACTGTAAAGAGTGAGTCTTTTAATGCCCCACTGCCTAATTACTCCTTGAGAACCATTCGAGTCTGTTGGAGTCACTGGAGACTCAGAGTGGATGACTTGTCCTTTGAGCGTGTCCCCCATGTTCCTGTCCCAGATTTTGGCCAGATCTCTGCCCTTCCTCCCATCTCTCAGGATACTGCTGTCATCATGCTCTCTACCTCCTAGCCCTCCCTGGTCAGTGACCCCCAGGAACTCTGACCGCATTAGAGAGGCCACATGATGGGAGGGTCAGCTATCAGTTAAGTTCTGATTTGATGACACTTAATAACAAGTATATATATATAGAGATATAGCGTTGTGATTTTGCTGTATATTGTCTAGTCGGAACCAATTCATAGCTGGCCCTCCAGCAGGTTTTCATAGGCAGCAAACTGCATGGGCGGAGACTGTCTATCTTTCTCCTGGAGTAGGTGGGGATTTGAACCATGTTCCTTTGGGTTACAGAGAGAGAGAGAGATTGTTCATACGGTAGCTATGAGTCATAG
>NW_006399853.1:134839-140367 GCF_000299155.1 Elephantulus edwardii
TAAAATGATTAAAATAAAATAATAAAAAAAGTAATACTTTGGTAATATCTCCATTTAAAAATTATGCTGTTTTCTTTGCTTGGTCTTAAAAAATATTCAAGTTTAGACTCATTTTGCATTTGTTATTTCACATTTTCTCACAGAGTATGCCCCACCCCCATGCACAGCTTCAGGCTGACACCTCTTTGGACCTCTGTTACCCCAGGTCCTGCTCCATGCACAGCTTCAGCCCTGCCCCATACATAGCTGTAGGCTCCTCTGTCCTTGCCTTCTGGAGCCAGTTTTCTGACACCACTTTGGGCCTCTGTTATCCCAGGTCCTGCCCCATACATAGCTGCAGGCTCCTTTGTCCTTGCCTCCTGGAGCCAGTTCTCTGACAGCCTCTTTGGGCCTCTGTTTCTCTTTTTCGGAATTAGGGCTGGCGCTCTGGCATTCCATCAGCCTCTCTTCCAGGGATAATTAAAGAGATGAGCCGACTAATCGTGTGATCATGCCTCCGTCTGCAGAGGCAAAGCACATGGCATGCACGATTCCATTTGATCCTACTGAAGTGGTTAGGAAATAAATTATTATGGAAATGTTCGAATGTACACAGAAGTAGAACAGCCGCGGCGCGATTTGCAGGCGATGCTCGGCCGTATGGGGGATGCTGGGTGAGGCAGCCGCGGACCCAGGAGGTCGACCTGCGCCTCACCATCCAGCTCTTGACACATCTGACTGTGCGGTCACACTAGCCTTGTGTCTGGCATGAGACTCCTGGGTGGCAGGCCAGCGGGAAGCCAGCAACTCGGGCTGTCCACAGCTGACTGTCACTCCTACGAAATGGGACTGAGGAGGCTTTTCTCAGATCCTGACGAGGCAGATCTGGGGGTGTTGGGAGCAGCATCAGAATAGCTTGGGAATTTTTCCACACATGTGCTGTGCATCTGTTCGTATTGGAGCCTCCTAACCTGTTCTGATACAAGCTGGAATGTGAAGAGGGAAAGGTATTTTGAAAAAAAAAATTTTAGGTTACTCTGATGGCCAACTGGTCATAGACCTTGGGCACCGGGGTCTCCTAGGTGAAACCGAGAGCCAGAGGGGGCCCACGTCTGCTCAAAGCTGAGCGGAGGATGTGCTGTTGGCAGCTACGGGTTGTCTCCCCAGACCGCAGGGGGAATCCCTGACCCCTCCCTTAGTGAGCCTGGGCAATCCCTTCACCCTGAAGGCCTCTGCCTGCTTATCTATAGGATTAAAATGATTGATGCCCCTTATTTCAAAGAGATAAGGCACCCAGGCACGTAGCACCATCTGATATGTACTGCTCATTACTGATCGCCTCTGCTGTCATTTCATACATTGACATCATGCTACGGTGAAGAGAGATGTGTATTCTGTTTGAGGCCTAGTGGTCCACTCTGCTCTGACTTCTTCCATGCAGAGGTGAGATAGCAGTGTCAGGGACTCTTGACTACAGCCCAGCCAGGCTGGCACCTCATTTTAGCCCAGGGGGGAGGGCCAGTCTTCTTTAGTCTCTGGTGTGCCTTGTCCCTTCAACAGGAAGCTGTGGCTCTGAGGGTGAGTGAGATGGTCTTTCCTTTTCGGTGGAAACAGGTGGGAAACCTGGAACCAGAGCAGGAAGCTGAGAGGGAAGGTGGGGCCAGGAGGGACTGGAGGCCCTGGCACCGCTGGGCGGGGGACTGTTCTCCCCATTTTCAGTGGTTAGAGTAACAGGGCTGAGACCCACACAGTCACATGAAGGAGTTTAGAACAGAGAGAAAGGTGTCAGCCAGGGAATGGTAACGTAAGATCACTTGTCCATATTCATGAAAATGAATGCACACAAAATAGGAATGGGCATATAAATATATAAAATATGTTTGAAAAGTGGCCTAGTCGGGAGGAAGTGGAAGAGAGGGAGGGAATGAAAAATTCTCATGAACTCCTGATTTTCTGGAGCCAAGGAGGCTCTGAAACCATTGTCTGAGATAATCTTCAAACCTTAAGCCCAAAATATCTCCTCATATCATCTTAAGACCAAGCAATAATTGAGTTTAACTAGTTAAAAACATCTTTTAAAAATTTTTTCTTTTCTTTTATTATTTTGTGTGTGTGTACTGTCAAATTGGATCTGACTGGTACAGGAGGAGATTGCCCCTCCTTCTCCAGCAGAGCATCTGGTGAATTCAAACTGCGCACCTCTGGGATTGCAGTGCAGCTTCTTGCCACTAGGCCACCAGACCTCCCCAAAAGCATGTGTCTTGAAGAGTATGCTTTTTTAAATGATATGAGATCAAATCGTCAAAAAAGGATTCGATAGGCCCCTTTGTAGGCAGCAGGCTTATGTTCATGGGGAGGGGCAGCTCAGACAAGGAGGGTGAGAATGGTTTCATGACTCAGAGTGTAATCAATGACATGGAAGTGCGCGCATGACACCGGGCAGTGTCTCTGAAGAACAGAAGCTTATTTTCTTTGGTTCTGAGAGGAAGATGTCCTTTGTCAATAGTCCCAGGAGTTCCCAAAAAGACATCTGTCTTGCCCGATGCCTCTCTTTGTCTCTTTTGGTCTTTTAAAGGAACTTTCCACTGCGGTTCAAAGAGTAAATTAATTTTGTGTTTTCATAACTTTGACTGCAATCCCTACAATTTAATAACACTCTTACAATTTTTCTCCCTATGTCCTGAATATTCATTCATCTTTCTTTTGTTCTGGTCTTTTTAGAACTCAGAGGTGATTAGGTTTAGAGCCCACTCTATTCTGAGACTACTTCATTCACACAACAAAAGGAACCCCTGTTCCCAACAGAGCCATGCCTACAGGGAAGGCCAACACATATTTCAGGAGGGGACACAGTTCAGTCCATATCATGTGACCTTCACTAACACTCCCAGCATTCGAGAGCTTATACTTCAACCTGTTGGGACTGTTGCCACAGGGGATGGAATCACTACAGGTTTCCACATTTCCTGCACCCATCACTGTCGAATCACTTAGCCATCCATTTGCTGATCTATCCATCTGTCCAACCGTCCATTAGCCCAGCCTGAAAATACTTACTGAGCCTCCTTTCCTATTTTCTTGCATTGGTCACTGCCCCTCAGCCCATCCAGCTCCTCTAAATTCCACTCATCTTTCACTGTCTACTTCACACTCTTGATCAGTCCCGAAGCCCCCTTTCACCACATTAGGCCAGGCATCTGGTGACCAGATCACGCCTGGTCCAGCCTATGCAAGGATCCTATTCCTGGGAGGAGCAGTGGAGGAACAGCCTGGATGACAGCAACCCCAGGTGACAGACGGAAGTGAGTTTTGTCCATACACCCACAGATTGTGGGTATATGGAGGAAACGTGACCTCTAGGTAACGGATAACGTTTCTCCTGGGGTGTGTGGGGCCGGAGGAGGAGGCAAGGAAGGCCTGCTTGGTGGCAAGACAGAACTGAGAGAGCCTTTAGGAAGGGGCTCATGGAATGCAGATAAGGAGGGTATGGAGGGGTATGTGCTTTTCAGTAGACCTTTCTCTCTGTCAACATACATACACACACACACACACACACACACACACACACACACTCTCTGACCCAACACCACAGGTGTCTTCAGACCCACAGACAAGTTGGGTCTAAAGCAAGAAAGAGCAACACATTGAGAGCCTGTCAACACCGGGAGGCAAGGGGAGCTTTGGCAGCTGCAGACCATGGCTGTTCACAGGCAGAAGGTCCTCCAAGGGAGGACACTGGGCGTAGCCCGGAAAAGATCAGAGGTGCTAGAGGGGGCCCTGGAGCCTGGGTCACACATTATCTCTCCCTGGCCTCTCTCTACCTGAGACTGGATTTGCCTTTGAACATTTTTTAAAAATTTGTTTATATAAAAATATTTGGCAATTCAACATCCTTTGTTGTTGTTGTCATGTACAATAGAGTTGAGTACAACCATAGACACCCTATGAACAACACATCTGAACCCTGTCCTATCCCGTGCCATCCTCACATTTCCTGACACATTAGAGCTCATTACAGCAGTCATCATGTCAATCCACCTGGTCGAGAGTCTTCCTCTCCTTCACTGACCCTCCACCTATCCAAGCACTATGTCCCTCTCCAAGAAATAGCCCCTCCTAGCAACATGCCTGAAGTATGTGAGGTGAAGCCTCATCATCTTTGCCTTCATAGAGCATTCTGGCTGTACCCTTTGCAAGACATATTTGTTTGTTTGTTTGGCAGTCCATGGGATAGTCAGTGCTTTTCTCCAATACCAGAGTTCATAGGCATTAGTTCTTCTGTCATCCATATTCATTGTCCAGCTCTCAGATGCATATAGAGAGATCGGGAAGACCATGGCCTCAGATGCACCTTAGTCCTCAAACTGATATTATTACTCCTCAATAATTGGTGAGGTCCCTAACTGCAGACGTTCCTAGTGTAATACGTCTCCTGATTTCCTGATTGCTGGTACCCGGGGTGTTAATTGTGGATCCAAGTAAGATGAAGTTGTTTGACAGTTTCAGTCTTTTATCCTCTATCATGATGCTGACTATTGGTCCAGTGGTAACAGTCTTTGTTTTCTTGATAGATACTTTACTATACAACTCAATGACATGGGTTATGTCCATTGTGTTGTGCCACTATCCTTTTGTAAATGACTCTACTGCCTTGACAGAAACTAAACTATGAATCAGGAAGGTCAAAGAATTGATGCCTATGAATTGTGGGTATCCCACTGACTGCCCACAGAACAGACAAATCCATCTTGGAAGAAGTGCATCCAGAGTGCCCCTCAGAAGCAAAGATCGTAGACTTGGTTCCTGCATACTCCGGGCATGTTTTCAGGGCGAGCCACCAGCCCCTGGAAAAAGGACATCATCCTCGGAAAGATGGAAAATCAGCAAAAGAGACGAAGACTCTCAACAAGATGAACTGATAGTCACTGCAACAAGGCGCTTAAGTAGAGCAGAGAGAGAGGACAACGCAGAATCAGGCAAGGTTTTGATCTGTCGCTATGAATTGGAACCTACTCAGTCGCAGTGGAATTTCTTTTTTCACTTCACCTCACCCAGCCTTTGGCTTTTAAGGTTCATCCACGCTGTAGCACATAGCGGAACTTCTTTAAGAACGCCTCTGTATGCGAGGACACTGTGTGCAGCTACCACACTATCTACTCCCCTTCTGATGGAAGCTTGGGTTGTTTCCTTCTTAGGCGATTGTGGATAGTGCTGCACTGAACATTGGTGTGGCCTTAATTTCAGTTCTTCTTCGGAATACACCTAGAGTCAGGACTGTGGCAAACCTTTTCTCCTTTCCCACCACCTCTCCCAGATGTGGAAGGAAGGATAGAGGGCTCCAGATGTGTCCTCACACTCCCAACTCATCCTCCTGCACATTGCCTGTCCGCTGCCTCATTCTCCACATCTTAATAAAACAACTCCCTGCCCCACCTGTGCCGGTGAGATGCTAATAAAGCATCAGTAGTCAGTTCACAGACACAAGGAGCAGTCTGAACATTTCCTAGGGGCTGTAACCTACTGTGTGTGTGTGTGTGTGTGTGTGTGTG
>NW_006399853.1:140467-149731 GCF_000299155.1 Elephantulus edwardii
GAGAGAGAGAGAGAGAGAGAGAGAGAGAGAGAGGCATGAGGGGCAGACAGCTGAAACCCCTTACTTGGGCAGGGACCCCAGTGATGGCAAGTGGGGTTCATTCTTCCCAATGGGTATGTTAATGGGGGCAAGATTGCCCAGTAAAGAAGTAGTTTTGAAATGACAAGAGAGAAAAGCTCTTCTGAGATCAGAGCTGGCCTGATGCTCCTGGATGAACATAAACAGGGATGAGAGACATCAACATGAGACGAGATTATGAGGGAGCAAGACCCCTCCACATGAGCACCGACAATAACAAGAATAACACTCAAACCACAAAAATAGACAGGCGGCTGCCCCCTACCCCCAGATGACCGAGCTTGTGTTGCTTTTCCGGGAAGGACCGTGAGCTCAGCCTGGTTCTGCCACCTTCCAGGGCAGGGGCACGGAGATGCCCAGCCGTGGAATCCCCGCTGCCTGACAGCACCAGTGGAGGGAAGTCCCACTTCCCTGAGCCCTCCCCAGTTACCACTCACAAGCCCAAACTCCTTAAGTATCAAGTCCCTCCTCTACCGTCTTAGTCAGGGGAGCCCCTTGTCAAAGCTGGCACCAGCAAACCCACCCAACTTAGATTGACTCTGGATGTGTTTCCAGTGGTTTTTGCCTGGTGGGCCTCAGTTGGCAAAAGAGTGATCGCAACGAAGGCAGAATCTTCTCGATGCCCTCACACATGTCCACCTAATTCCAGGAGCCCTTCTATCCAGTGCTGGGTCATGGCCTCCACCAGCTACAGTGCCATGAGCAAGGCAGTCAGACCTTAGAGCCCATGTCCCCCACTGAGAAACAGCCCAAGCAGAAGAGGGCTGGATAGAGGGGACACATGAAGGTGTCCTGGGAGGGGAGTAGCCCCCGGGTAGTACCACGGAGAGTCAAAGGGGGCACTGTGAATCATAGCTATGTTGAAGAAACAGGTATAAACCTAGGAAACTAAGAAGAAGATTCATTGCCCTTGGATGGTGGAAGGCTTTGAGTGTCCAGGGGCTGCTGGGTGAGGGCGACTTTAAGGACATCTCTTTTTCTTTTTTTCCCTTTTTTTATTCATTTCAATGAAAGGACATCTCTTTTAAGAAGCTCAGCCCATCCTGGAACTGGAGGCACCAATAAAGAGGGCCACTTGGTCATCATCAGGATTTCAGCTCAGTCCAGGGGGGCACACAGCCTCAGGCTGGAGGCTTCTCCTGAGTGCCAAGCAGGAGGGAGCCCCCAGGCCCTGCCCTGGCCCGGCTGTGAAGAGAGAACAGCTGTCTCAGCAGCTGAGGCCCTGAGGACTGACCTTTGTGGGTTGAGAGGCCTGATCTGCTGTCTCAGGGGCCACCTGGACAGGCCCAGGCCCGGGATGGGGGCTGATGGCTCTTTCCTCTGTGTTCTGATTCAGAACAGGTGATGGTGGGTGAGCAAGGCTGGCCAGGAGCCAGACTAGGGTGGGTATGGGGGCTGGAGTTGGGGGAAGATGATGTCAGACAGCTGTGAGCTGTTCCCAGCCCAGGGCCTGCCCCCCTCCACCCTGCCCTCATCATTTCTAAGAGGATCTTGAACAGGTGTCCCTGCCTGGGCTTGAGGGCAGCCTCTTCTCTCCAGGAGCCCCTCTCTCTTGGAGCATCCACGGTTTCGCTGGGAGAGAAAGCGGCATGTCCTGAGGTTAGGGGGGTGGATTCCAGGCTCTGTGTCCCGCCTCTGGAGATACACTTTAGGGCAGTGCCCCTCCCTCCAGTCCCTCTTACTCCTTCACTCGAAGGACCCTTCTCAGCTGTTGTCTGCAATTCCTCCCCTGATGCAGAAGCTGCCATTGAGTCCATTTCAACTCATGGCCACCCCATGCTGCCAGAGAACTGTGCTCCAGAGTGTTTCCGTGGCTGAGTTTTTAGAACACCGGGCTTGTCTTCCCAGCCCTCTCTGGAAAACCCCAAGCTTTCAATTACCAGCTTTGTACTTGTATTTGCACACAAAGATGTGTCTTCAAAAATCAGCCGGAAATAAGCAACCACCTACCTTCTCCCTCTCCAAAGGCCTTGTCCACTGGGGTCTTGTGGGCATCAGAAGGGAATCATGAGGAAGGTTCACACCATGGGAGGAAGCCCTAGGCTGGCTCTGACTCCCTGCACTGGAGGAACTGCTACAGCATCAAGAGAAACCAGAGAAGGAGAGAGACCAGCCCAGCGTCATGCACCTGGGGCCTGGGAGGTCCGAGTCTCCTGGTGAAGTTCGGTGGTTTTTTTGATTCTTTAGAGGGGATTCCTAGTGTGCCACAGGGTTGGCCCTTGATGGAAGGAGAATGGACTATGATGGCAAAGCCCAATCCAAAACTAGGCGGGTGCCAGTGTCTTCTCACCCTGGGAGAGGTGAGCTGTGGCAGTGTCACTTGATGTCCAAAACACACATCCAGAGGTAAGCCGGTGGGTTCTTATTAAGCTGTCCTAGGCAAATTTGTGTGTCCTTGTTTCTGTAAGAAAAATACCACAGGAGCTCAGCCTCTAAGAGTTGTCAGAGGCTCCTGTTAAATTCAAAGTAATATTGATTCAGCCTCTGCCACACACCAGTTGTACTGGAGAAGAGAGCTGAATGAGTATCCCACGGACTGCCAGAAGAATAAACAGACACGTCTTAAAGAAAGTGGAGACACGATGCTTCTTAGAGGGGAGGATGGTGGAACTTCATCTCACATACTTTGGGCATGTTGTTGAGAGGGGCTGGTGTTTGGAGAAAGACATTGTACTTGGAAAGGCAGAGTAGAAGTGGCAGAGAGAAAGACCATGAATCTGCAACCACAAACATGACACAGTTTCAGCAGAATTCCACGTGCTGCCTCTTCATGGTCAACACATTTCATTACTCCTTAAACTCTTAAGAAAACTCATTGTTGTCAAGTCCAAATTGGACCCTCTAGCAGGTTTTCAGAGGCTAGAAATCACAGGAGAGATTGCCCATCTTTCTCCCTCAGAGCAGCTAGTAAATATAAGCCACCTGCCTTTGAGTTGGTGTTGCACCTCCTTAAACACTAGGCCACCAGACCTCCCCCCATGACTCCTTGGTAACCACCGATCTGCTCTCTATCCCTATAACTTTCCATTTTCCAGGATATCACATATCCTGGACCATTCAATATGTAGCCTTTTGGATCTGACTCCTTTCACTTAACAAAATGTATTTCAGATTCATCCATGCCGTGATGTAAGTGCTCATTCCTTTTATATTGCTGAATAGTATTCCATTGGATGATGTGATGGTTTATCTGTTTACCAGTTCCAGTTTGGGGTAATTATTAACAAAGCTGTTATGAACAGTTGTGTACGCGTTCTAAAAATTATTCCTTTTCTTGTTGAGAATATACACAGCAGAACATACACTAATTCAGCAATTTCTGCGTGTACATTTCAGTGACTGATTACATTCTTCAAATTGTGCCCTTCTCATCCCGCTTTTCCGAGATGTTCTTCCTGCTTTAAGATGACTCACTACCCTCTCAATTTCCTCAGAATCTCAGTTGAAATCTTTCAAATCATTGTTGCCAGTTAGATCTCATATAGATTAATGAGCACAATGGTCCTGGCAGACATTCTTTTCAAGTTAAATAAAACTCTAGTTTTATTTTAGTAAGACTCCGCAGCAGAAGGATAGGCAGTCTCTTCCCATGTGATTACCTACCTCTGAAAACCCACTGAAGGGTCAGCTATGGGTTGGTTCTGACTCGATGGTACAAAACAACAACAACAACAACAATAAGATTCCAGGAGATAGCTTTGGTTTAAAGTTTATCTCAGGGCAATAGTTTGAGTTCATCCATTCTTGGCACCAGAAAGTCTAGATTACATAATAACAATTTAAAATTCTGTCCTGCATTTTTCCCCTTGTGGTCAGGGTTGCAGTTAACCACTCTGACTCTTCTTGTTCTTCCGTTTAGATTTGCCCTTAGACAATGAGACTTTGAATTTCTGGAGGGCAAGGAGGATAGAGGTTCCTCTCACGTTGTACGCCTTCCTGGTACCCATTTCACAGATGTAGATGAGGGCACTGAGTCCCCAAATGGACATTTCCAGTCCAAACAGAGCAAGTTTGGAACTCAAGCTGGAGTCACATGTGTGAAGAGGAGTCTTTTGGAAGCTGTGTGTGTGTGTGTGTGTGTGTGTTCTTTCCATCTCTGACCCCAAAGCAGTGCCTTGTGGTCCCTTCCAACCTAGGACAAAGGGACACACACTCCTTCAATCTCCTCCTCCAGCCCAGCACCCTTGGCTGTGGATGAGAAGGCATGGCCTTGTTGAGGGAAGCCTGGGGTCTGGACCTGGTCCAGGATGCAAGGGAGAAGGGGCAGGTGGGGTGAGGCTGGGTGGTAGATGGGGGAGCAGAAGAGAAGGGAGAATCTGGAACACCAGTCCTTCCCTCACCTTCCAGGGGAACAGGTACTGGGGCCTCTGCTGCAGACCCTGTAGAAAAGCACTGCATGGGTCACCACCCTCTCAGCCTCTCCTCCTCTGTCCCAGGGCCTCCTCGCTGTGGGGAGTGGGAAGGAGACTTCCAGGCACAGCTGTTCTGCGACCCTCCAGCGACAGGTGGCCAAGAGCATGCCAGGAGACATGGGGAGAGCCTAGAGCACTGGGATGTGTGTGTGTGCATGTGTGAAGGGTGAGATTATTTTACACACACACACACACACACACACTGCCATATTGCCCAGAATCAAGGAACCGAGGCTGAGCCAGGAGGTCATCCAAGTTGGGGTGCAGGTTCCCTCCATTCCTCAGCCAGTCTTTCCATTCCTCCATAGCCTAGGAGGACTCGTGAGTTTTCTTTCTCATCCTGTTTCCTCCTCCTTCGTTCCCTTGAGTGGAAGAGAGCAGGAAAGTCCTTATAATAAAAGACTGAGGGCTTCCTGCACATCTCCTGCAGGGACAGGGGACAGTGCTCAGGCCCAGGCTCTGCAGTGGAGCGTTTGGGATGGTTACCAGCTTCTCCGCATCCCGACTGTGACCTTGGCGCGGTCACTTGACCTCAGTGTCTCAGCATCCCTCTCTGTTAATGGAGCCTAAGAAGAACCGAGTCACAGAGTGACAGTGAGTTTAATGGAGTCAGTAGCGTCACATTCTCAGAACAATGCTGGGTGCATGGGAAGTGCCCAGTAAATGTGAACCGTGGCTGTTACTCACCCATTATCCACGCCAGGCAATGCCTCAGGCCTGAGTGGTGCTGCTGGGAGAGTGGAGCTGCCAGCACAGTCCCTGGGGAGCAGAGAGCTCTAGGACCTTGTTTAAGTGGGAACATTTGCAGGTGCTTCCAGAACTTGTTGGAAGGGCTTCTGTTCCCATGTGTCTTCAGTGGGAGGAAGAGTTCTCAAAGTATCAACCATCCTTTAGCTCGTGTCCTGACCGCCCCGGGACACGTGGCTTAGTTTGCTGCAGGCTGGGTCCGAGATGACTTCTGCAATGAGAGAAGTAGGGATGGATGTGTCCTTTGAGCACCAATAAGACTGAGGTCATTGCATGACGTGACTTACGCAGATTGACTGGGAATCATGCATCTACTGCTCTAGTAGGAGCAGGTTTAACCTGGGGGGTCGGGGAGAGAGAGAGAAGTGAGAAGGAGAGAGAGAGAGAGAGAAGAGAGGAGAGAAGACAGAGGAGAGAGGAGAGAAGAGAGAGAGAGAGTGTGTGTGTCTGTCTGCGTGTCTGTCTGTGTGTGTGAAAGATAACCAGGGCCTGCTCATTGAAGCTTTGTGCTACTAGTGGAGAGGTTGGCAGATGGAGCCCACCTAGAGGTGGCTCAGAAGAAAGGACTGGCAATCTCTTCCCAAATGATCACAACCCTGAAAATCCCATGCAGCCCACTTCTCTGCCACACGCGGGGTCTTGATGAGTGGGAATGCCTGGGCACCAAATGACCTTTGAGATGCTGCCAGGCAGCAGCGGATGCCTCTCCCAGGCTTCTCCTCTCTATTTTGGGTGGGGCCAGATGGCTAGTTCTTGCCAAAGATGGAAGCAATAGCTCACTTCTGAGACGAGGAGGTTAAGAAACAGGCATGCCTTCTCCCTACCTGTGTCCCAGCTTTCCAGATTCTACTTGTGAGGCAATGAGCTCCCTGGCTTTGGAAGCATGTAAACAAGGACTGTCAGTTAAAAAGGATTCCTGGATGGCATAGATGGGTTGCCCTTGACTAACTTAAAGGTCAGTGGGTTTGACCCAAAATGTGTACCATAGAAGTTGTTTTTGTTGTTATGTGCCGTTGGGTGGCCTGAGACTCATAGCGACCCTATGTACAACAGCCCTAAACTCCGCTCTGTCCTGTGCCAATCTCACCATCTCTGACACACCCACCCCCATTTCCCCAGTCACTGAATCAATCCATCTCATCCAGGGCCTTCCCCTCCTGCGCTGTCTCTCCTCCCTCCCAAGCATGATGTCCCTCTCCAAGGACTGGTCCCTCCTTACAACATGTCCAAAGTATGTCAGTCGAAGCTTCAGAATCCTTGCTTCCAAGGAGGGCTTCACCCTCCCCAGGACAAACCTGTTCATTTTCTTAGCAGACCATGTACATTCTGATAATCTGCTTCTGTAAAGATTACAGGCAAAAAAGTCCTATGGAGTAGTTGTATCATGCAGCACCTGGGTAAACATGAGTTGGACGACTATGGTGGATTTTTTGTTTGGGTCAGATACTTGGTTTGAGGTAGGATGTGAGACTAGACACCTTTTGGTGGCCCCATCAGATCTGAAGTCTTTTCCAGCTTTCAGAAGAAAGATGTGTGGTAGATACTTGCCCAGAGTGTCCTGTCCCTTTCTTTAGGGCTCCCTGAGCCTGGAATGAGAGCTCACCATTAATTCCCCACCATCGGTGGTTAGACGATGCTAACCGGGTATACTGAGAAGCCACCTACAGTTCCCAGCACTGTGACCAGGCTGCATTCCAGAAATCTCTATGCGAGCCAGTTGTTTGGAACCCAGAAGGCATTTCCCCATAGAAACCAAGTTATAAATGGTGGTTGGTTTTTCAGGCCAGTCCAGAGAATTCTGTTTAACTTAGCGTGTTCCTGAAGTTTATCATTAACAGTGAATTCTAATGGGCCTGCTCACCATTTATAGTGTGCTTTACGTGGGAAAAGGCATTTCAGGTTCCAATTTGGAATGCAGATATTCATGTCGCTTCTAAGCGGCATGGGGTGGGGTGGGAGTTTCTTGGAGAGGCTGGGCGGTAGGTATCCAGAATGCCTTACCTCTCCCCTGCTGTGGACCGGGGACTCTGTGTCCTGGAGGTTCTGAGGGCTAGAGAACAACAAGGGAAGCCCCTTGTGGTGGTGGAGCAGAGGCAGGAATCCAGGTATGAATGCCTCCTCCTGACCTCATGGGCACTGAACAGTCATGGTGCCCGCACACGCACATTCAGTGTTCGGCTGGGGCCCAGCAGAGCCCTGACCGGACCAGGCCCGAAGGCAAGCCGCCAGTATGTGGACCACTTGGCAACTCCGCCCGTCAAGGACAATGGTGGTGGGCAGAGTCTGAGTCACTGTCTCTAGAATTTGGACTCTGGGATATAGAGAGGGACTTTACTGTGGACATTTGCCAGATCTCCAATTTGTTCCAAAATTTCTGTTCTGGAAATTCCTAGTGCTGTGTGTCTCTGTGGACTATTTTCAACCCCTGCGCCAGAAGCTCAGTGGACCGTTCAATGTTCATGCTGCCATGAGCAGAATTATCATGAGTGACCTTGGGAGCCTGCGCTGGACAGCAAGCCAGCTGGGCTGAGAGTCTCATCTCCCAGCAGGAAGTGCAACACCCAAGTTCACCTTCCCACAGGGCCAGCATCTGCCTTTCTCACCCTCTGATGGACTGTTGGTGACGCACCTACAACATTCAGGCTCCAAGGTCTCCAGACTCGGAGCTGCTGAAGCTGTCCAACAATTGCAAACATCAGATTGTCCCAATCCAGATGGCCTGGTGCCAACTAGTGTATCCTTACCCCTAAAAACACCGCTTTCCTCCAGTCTTCTGTAGGAGGCAGACCCACAGTAAGGCTGGGGTCCCCTCCCTAGAACTGAGCTACCCTACATCCCAGCAATGCCCTGGACCCCTGCAGACCTCCCTCCCTGTGAGATGATAGGTGATTAGGGTTCCTTTATGTCTTTTCTTACTGGCCCTTGTCTGTTGGTCTTCTCTTTCTTCAATAAAGACTATTCCTTAGTGGATGGATCTGAGATGTTGTAACAGTTTTCTTGAACCCTGGCACTTGCTGCAGAGGAAGACCAAGAAGGACCGGCCCCTTCTTGTCCTAGTGCTGTGCTCATGTTCATCTGGACCAGCAAACATCTTGAACTCTTTTGAGGGTGATGTCTTCACCTTACCTCTGTCTCTCCTGGTTCTTTTGTCCTGATGCTGGAGACAAAGGCTGGGCGGTTTCCTGCCTTCATCTCTGTGCTCCACTCTCAGGGAGATCGCCTCAGGAAGACCTTTCAACCCTCCTGTCGATGGTGTCTGTTCTCCTGGTTTTTTTCATTTCCAAGAACTCTTTTTTCTTCTTGTTCCCTAGATGTTCTTGTTCAAATAGCATTCTGTTCTTGGTATGCGGCATCTTCCAGTCTCTCTGAATACTAATGATTTCTTTTAAAAACAGAATTATTCTAGCCCACCTAAGCGCACTGACACAATGGTGAAAATAGCAAGGGGGTCAGATTTTCTGGATCCTAGATTCCAGCTTAATTTGCTGAAGTGTGATGTGTATCACCATTTTATAAAATGCTCTTCTACAAATAAACTGTTTGAAAGCTAACCTCATGGTATGTGAATAAGGGCTTTATAGAATAAATATCATGCAAGGAGCAAAAGAAACAATATTCATCCTGTCTCTGAACCCACACTTACCTGACACCCTGATATCCCACCCACCCCTCCCCTAGGTGGTTTCCAGTCAACAATATATGACCTATGACTTAAATTTCCAACAGTTTATGAACTTATGACTTAAATTTCCATCCATACAGTTTTCTGCTCGTTGCAGTTGAAAGCAGCTCAGCTTAATAACACTCACTGACTACGTTTCTGGTCTCAGGTTTATTGGGACCCTGGCAACAAGCTATAACCTCACCGGAGCTGAAGATAAACTAGGCCTTTCTTCATTCACTACTCACTGAGTGCCTGCTGTGTATCAGGGCTGTTGTTGTTGTTGTTGTTATGTGCCGTCGAGTCGTTTCGGACTCATAGCGACCCTATGCACAACAGCCCTAAACCCTGCTCTATCCTGCGCCA
>NW_006399853.1:151256-170723 GCF_000299155.1 Elephantulus edwardii
GAGTCTGTTCTTCAGTTCCTTGAGCTTAAGAAATGCTGAGCGAATTCGGCCCTTTTGATTTTCTGACTCTAGTTCCTCGCACATTTCATTGTAGTATTTTGCTTTGTCATTCCGAGCAGCCTTTTGGAATCTTCTGTTCAGCTCTTTAGTATCTTGAATTCTTCTTGTATCAGGGCTAGCATTCAAAAACTAAAGGAAGAAGAAGCAGGCCACAAAGAGGCTAACCAGGCCTGCTCTGGATAGTTCTTGCGTGGGACATGTTTGCGATGGACACTGTGCTGAGCAGTTAATCTGTGCCCCAGGCACTGTACAAGCTGGTCGTAGCATCCGCATTTCACAGATGAAGAAACTGCGTCTCAGCTTCCACAACTTTTCAACAGTAAGTAACGCTGCTAGTAAGTGTTCACCCCAGAAGCCACACTTAACCTCTTCACAGGTAGAATGGTAACGAATCTCTCTACTAACCACAGGAAGAGGAGGATGTGCACTGGCGGGGGGTTGGGGGGGGGGAGAAACACTGTGTGTGCTTAATAAAACCAGTCACCTAATCAGTGAGCGAGTGGACAACCCCCCACCGAGTCGGTAAACAAAGTGACCCATTCGGTCACTGATGCAGCCACCTGGAGCCAGGGGGTGGACTGGGAGAAGTCCTGTCCCTGCCACTGGCGTCATCAGGCGCTCATTCTTCCACTTCCACCCAACCTGTTCATGGACATCTAGTGGATTTCTGAGGCTGTAAATCTTAATAGGAGGACACTGCTCATTTCTCTCCCGGGGAGCAGTTGGTGGATTCGAACTATCCCAGGTTTGTGGCTTTTCATTTAGCACTACTGGCTGATAGAAGAAGGATTGATGCCTTTGAATTGTGGTGTTAGAGTACTGAACAGCCCATAAACTGACAAGATAACAGACAGGTATATATACCTTGGAGAAGGTGCAGCCAGAGTGCTCCATAGAGGCAAGGATGGTGAAGCTTCACCTCACATATTCTGGGCATGTTGTTAGGAGTGGCTGTTCTTTGGAGAGGGCTGTCATGCTTGGAGGATCTGTGAAGGAGATGAAAAAGACCCTTAACAAGATGGATGGACACACTGACAACAGCAGTGGGCTCATGTATGTCAGAGATGATGAAGATGGCACAGGGCAGGACAGGGGTCTGGCCTGTTGTTAATAGAGTCGCTAGGAGTTGTACTTGACCCAACAGCACCTGACAACAACAATACTAGTAGACTGCATCACCAGAGCTCCTTACTTGCACTATGTTGTTGTTGTGTACCATTGGGTCAGAACTGACCCAAAGCTGACCTTCTGGTGGGTTTTCAGAGGCAGCTAATTGATAGGGAGGAGATTTCCCATTTTCTCCCACAGAGCAGCTGGTGGATTTGAACCGTGTGCCTTCGGGATTGCAGCGCAGCTTCTTACCACTAGGCCAAATGGGGCATCAGCGTTCACTGCCACAGGGGCTGCTTTTGTTAGACTCCCAGGATATTTTCATGCACAAAAGAAGGTCTGTGGTTTATTTAGGAGGTGAGGAGAGAGAGGGACTGGAGTCTCCACAAACTGTTGACCTGACTCATGTGCTGCAGAGTCACTGACCCACAGGGTGTCCTGACTGTAATCCTGAGGGAAGCAGATCACCCGGCCTTTTTTCCTGTGATGCTGTTGGGTGGTTCAAACCACCAGCCTCCAAGTAGGTTAGTAGCCCAGGATGCACCTTTTACAGCACTTTGAAGGCTTTACAGTGGACGCAGTATTTAATCTAGACTTGAAAGGAGGCTGGTATTGTGACCTTTTACGAATATGTGCTGAGTGAGCATTGCCGAGGAACCAAGAGGCCACAGTGCAATGGGATTTCAGAACACATGCAATGTAATGCTCCCGGGGAGTTTAGCTTCATGCTGCGGGTGAGGAAAGGGCGAGGCCAGGGTGAGCCGGAGTCAGAGCTGTGGGCAGTGCCAATCTAGGAGGACTTTCTGGAGGAGGGATGAACGAGGAACTGGAAATCCAATGCCTTCAGGGGCTGGCGGTCACTCAGAGAGAGGAGTGAGCTATGGAGTGGGGTGACTGGGGAGCCTCGCAGGCTTGTCTGGGGAGGGGGCTTTCAAATAAGACAGAGCAAGTACTTAGCTAATGGTACAGTCACTCGAAGCCCCCAACCACTGCCCTGAGCATCCTGGGCTGCCAGACGGTGACCTCATGCAATATGACAGGAAAACAACTGTTTGTCTTCTGTGCTTTTACTCCTGGTGATTTCTAGGTATCTCATGACACATAAAGACCTCTGGCCACGAGTTGGGCTGCTGACTGAAAGGTCAACAGTTCAAATGCTCTAGGAGGTTTTTGGGAGGAAGATGTGGCAGTCTCTTTCCAAACAGAGCTTCGGGGACACTATGGGGCAGTGCTGCCAGTCCTGTAGGGCTGTGATGAATGGGGGCTGAACAGTGGCAATGGGTCATTGGGCTCGTGGTCTCTTGGCACCTGGGCCTGTGCCAAGCTCCTCTTCTCACTCTTGCAGCCCTGTCAGGAATTGTCTAGAATGAATCCCCTGCCCGAGCCCTGGGGGACACTGGACTCTCTCGTTAGCCAGCACAGCTGTGACCACAGTGGAGGCAGCTCCTATGGGTCAGACGTCTGAGAGGGTGTAAGAGTGTGAGAATCCCAGAACGCTGGGCGGCGAGGCCTCTGGAGAGCAGCAGGTGACGCACGGCTGGTAGAGGGGACCCGGCAAGGCGGCCGTGAGATGGCCTGAGCCCCTGTCACCGCAAGTTTTCTTCAAAGGTCAGGCGAACGTTTATTTGCAGATGACGCTACAATGATGAGTTCCCTCTCAGTTCAGGGACAGGCTGGGTTTTGCAAAGAGTCCCTTCTGGCTCTGAGAGTCCCTGACCTAAGACCACCCCACAACGCCCTCCTCTGTGGAGGGCAGCTCCCTGGCTTCTTCATACTCACACTCACTCCCGTTTCGTGTTGCGTCAGTGCAGTTATTAACATAATCAACCATCAATTCATCCCCCACAACGTAACCTGAACACACAGTGGGGTGATATCTGGGCCTCGTCTGCCCTGCAGGGGGCTTGTCCCTGGAGGTCTGGCTGCCCTCTGACCTCTTTCTACGCCCTCTGCCCCAGCTCAGGCTGATGGGTGATGCCTTTGTCCTAAGCCATTGCCTTGCACTGTCTCCAGGGCCAGCCTTATCTGGAAGGGTGGCCATCTCCTCTTAGATCACCCCTGCTGCCTGGCCCCCACCTGAAACTCTATCTTCAGAGGCTGCTGTGTTGGACCCCAGGCTCCGTGACAACCCAGGGAGGAGGCAGTCTCAGATTACATTGGCTTGTCAGACAGAGGAGCTCCAGGAGGGAACAGGGTGACAGAGCCTCTGGAGGCCAACTCAGCTGGCATGTGAACTATGCCGAGGACTGTGGTGTGTGAGCACTCGGCTTCTGGAGGCCCTGAAAGAAGCTTAACACCCTTTTTTTCATGACCACATTTTTAACCCAACGAAGTCTGGGAGGCAGAAGGCTTTCACCTAAAGGAGTGAAGGATGGTGGAACATTGTGGAATGAGGCCAGATTTGAGGAGAAATGGTGTGGAGTTGGGTGGTCATCCCAGGCCCCTCAGGTCCCACCGTGTTTGAGGCCACCCTTGTTTCTGGGGGTTGTGCTGTTGCTACTGAACCCAGGGTTGGGACAAAGAATTACAGCAAGTGTCGCCCAGCAGAGCTACAAGCATCCAGGGTGCCTTCTGCCTCCCACTTCAATCCTGCACTCAGGACCAGAGTCCATTCTTCATAACCTCTCAAGTCCGCCCTTTATTTATTCCTTATTTCTTAGGCCCTCGATCACTTTGCTCCTCTCCTGCTCCACCCATTTTGTACACAGAAAGTAGATTATTCTCCTCAAGAAGCTTACTCCTCTCAGAACCCTCCAGTGCTCCTCGCTCCCTATAAATAAATTAACCACTTTTAAATGAGCTTGTTCATCTCTCTCTCTCTCTCTCTCTTATTCCGCTCAACACAACACTTGCTCTTTCCTTAACCAACCCTGGGTCTTAGCGTCCCTGAGCCTTTGCTGTTACCACAGCTGGCATGTCTCGGGAGGTTCTGCATGTTTCCACTCACAGGGCCGGAGGAGAACGTGCCCTGACTGGTTGCTCCATGCAGGCTGGGAGCTGTGTGGAGTGGAGCCACTAGCATCTCACAGACCTGTTGTGAGGTGAGGACCTGCCCCAGCTGCTTCAGGTGCAGGTACAGCAGGGCTGACCAGGGCTGACCAGGGCAGTTAGTCCTCCACCAACCTGCAGAGTGAGGAGAATGAGTGGTCACTGCTGCCCAACCAGAGGTTCTAAAATTTATTTATTATGTAATTTTTTGGTGACAATAGCTAAGCAAAGACACCTGCTTTTTTTATTAGATGCTGTCCAATTGGCCCCTGACTCCCAGCTACCCCGTGTGTTACAGAAAAAGCCCCACAGTGTTTTCAAAACTGTCTTCATGGAAGAGTTTCAAGGGAGCAGATTGCCAGGTCTTTTCTTCCGTGGCTCAGCTGGAGGTTTTGCACCACTGATCTTTCACTTAGTGGATAATTGCAAGCCATGCATCCCCTTGGCTCCTGGAGTAGATGCACCCTTTCCCCATCTGAAGCCCCACACTATTTTCACTGCCTCTTAGATGTGCAAATCACTGTCTTCCCTCAGTCAGGATTAGCTTGAACTGCGAACACAGAGATCCAAAGTTACAGTGGTCAGAAGAAAATGAAAATTGCTTCCTCTTTCCCCGGAGGGTTGAAGCAGGTATACTGACCACAGCAACCACAGTGGGTGAGCTGGGGCTGCTCCTGAGGTTTTTATGGAGGAGAACAGAGATAACCCACAGTGAAGAGTGTTGTTGTTCTGTGCCGTTGCCTCCTAGCTGACCCTCCAGTCATTCTCAGAGGCTATAAACCACACAGGAGAAGATTACCCATCTTTCCTTCTTAGAGCAGCTGGTGGATTTGAACCATCTGTATTTGAGTTGACAGTGTAACTTCTTAACACTAGACCACCAGAGCTCCCTTAAAAGGGAGTGCAAATTTCAGTTGAGATGGAGCTCCGAGTCTAGGGCTGTGCCGACTAAGAGGAAGAGATCCTTTTCCTGACTTGCAAATCCAAGAAATGCCTTTTTGAGTGCCTGCAGAGAAGAAGGCTGGGTGCTAGCTGCACTTTGCCTTTTATTTTGTTCCTTTTTTAATAATTTTTTTATCTTTTTATTTTGCATGTGTGTAATACGTAGTATGTGTGGATATGACTGATACAGGAGGAGATTGCCCTTCCTTCTCCAGCAGAGCAGCTGGTGGATTTGAACAATGTACCTCAGGGATTGCAGTGCAGCTTCTTGCCACTAGGCCACCAAAGCTCCTTTATTTTGTTCCTTTTTAAAAAAAAAAAAAATATTTTCCATGAAAATAGTACACTGCAGAACATACACCCATATATCAATCCATACATATGCAATTTAATAACATCCTAACATTGACTGCATCCTTTACACCACTCCCACAGGCTGTGTTCCCTGACCTGAACCAGCTCACCCTGAAGCCAAACCCAAGCCATTTTGTTTCTGATGCTGGGTGCATACACATGGCTCTATGTTCAGATACTCCTTCCTGGAATTAGCAGGCTGTGCCATGCCTGACCTACAACCAGCCACAGGATTAATACACCACCTGTGACTGGGATCCTTCCCTGTCACTGGGCATCCTCACTTGGCACACACCACAGTCATATTTGGAATAAAGCACTCTCTGTAGAGTGCATCATCCTCAGAGGATCTGTGCATCTCAGACTGGCTGTCATTATCGATGCCTTGAGCTGTGTTGTTGAAGAGTACTGAATATCCCATGGATTCCTAAAGGAGCAGATATGTCTTAGAGAAAGTGCAGCCAGAGTGTTCCTTCGAGGCACGGATGGTGAAGCTTTGTCTCTCATACTTTGGGCATGTTGTTAGAAGGGTCTGTTGCTTGCTTAAACACGTGCTTAGAAAGGTGGAGGGTCTGAGAAGGAGAAGACCCTCAGCGAGATGAATTAACACAGTGACTGCAACAATGGGTTCAAGTATGTCAGAGATGATGAAAATGGCACAGGATAGGACAGAGTCAGATCTGTTGTTCGTAGGGTCACTGTGGGTCATACTGGATGATACCAAGGACTAACAACATCTCTTCATGCTCACCATCTCTACCTGAGTACCCTGTCTGCACCCATCCTATGGCCTAGCAAAGACCGCCTCCCTAGGCAGGAGGACTACCCTAGGCTAGCAGAAACGCCATCCCATCTGGGTCCTCAGTGGTACCTAGACTGGAAGTGGTGCTATATGTGGCCCTTTCACTTTTGGGGCCTTAGCCCCTCCTCAAACAAGCAGAAACTCTGAGCTGACTGGGCACCCTAATCCCACACCTCTCTTCTTAACTGACTGACCAGCTGTCCCAGATCAGATACCTTATCTTCACCCACCACAGTAGTGGTAAAAGCCCACCCTCCTCAAAGACCCTACCTTTTTTCTCTCTCATTTTTTTATTTCCCAATGCTTTTTTAATTATTTTTGTTCTTATGGGTTTTTTTGTTTTGTTCTGTTTTAGTTTTTCTATTTGTGCCATTATTTCTACATCTCTCTAGCTTTTTTCTTTTTCCATTGCCAGAGTATTACATTTTTTCTTTCATCTTTCCTTCTTTTTTGACTCTTCTTCCTTTTGTATCTCTATAAATTTTGGAGTTTTTAAAAAATTTTCTTTTTGCCATTCAATCTTTTCTTCAGTTGTTTAATTTTTTAAAATTGTTGTTTCCTTTTTTTCTTTTCCTTTGAACCATCTGGAAAATTACAGCAACAGTATCCAGCCATCCATAACAGCTCCTGCAGCTTCCCCCATTGAGCAAGAGTAGAGCCCAGCTTCTGCTCCATCCAATCAGCAAATATCTGCAACTAACATGGGTGCAGTCTGTGCCCGAATGTTGTGCACAGACAGCAAACAGGGAACTGCATACACATACACACATCTCCATCCTCTATCACACCCACCAGAAGACAGGAGATGAAGTACGAGGAATGATCAAATTAGCAAGTAGGACAGCACACTTGCATGCTTCAGTCAGGTATGTTGTTGTTGATTGCCTTGAGTCGAGCATGACTCATAGCAATCCTATGAGCAAAAGGCCTGAAGCCTTTCTATAACTATTGACATTTATCAAAGTTCATAGAGCTTCTGGAGGTATGTGGTTTAGGAAGTGGATGCGACTCCTGCTCTATCGAAGCAAAACGATACAAAGACCACACTACCACAATGTCCTGGAGGCAACAAATAACTTTAAACCATTCGAAAAGCTGGATAAGATGGCACGAAAAGTGACCACATTACATAAGCAGAAAATCTTTCATGGGAAGAAAAGCTACTGGGACTTGCTGATAAGGAATTCACAAGAATAATAGTTAAGTCTCTTCCATGGACTCAGGAAAAGTCAGAAAATAGGAGAACAGAAAAACAATGCAAGACCAAATAAATAAAAGAAATGAAAAAAATATAGAAGTAATAAAAGATCACAAAATTGAAATTCAGAATTTCTATTTAAGACTAAAATTTCCAAAATAGTAACACATTGGAGGCACAAGAGAGCAAAATTGAAGCAATGGAACATAGGATTAGAGAATTGGCGGACAAACCATTTATAAATATGTTAGAGAACAATCCGAAAAAAGAAGGAAAGACAATAAAATCAGCTAAGAATTGTGCGGGACAATAGCAAGAGGAGTCATTTATGTGTGATTGGAATTTCAGAACTGAAAGAGAACAAACAAACCACACAAGAAGTTGTTGATAATTGAAGAAAATTTCCCGAATTTTCTCATCAAATATGAGAAATGACCAAATGTGTATTCAAGAAGCTGAAGAAACTCCAGACAGGATAAAGTACAGTAGAAAAATACCCAGACATATAATAGTAAAATTTTCTTTGTGAAACAGTGAATAACTACTTATTTAAAAAAATGAAAGTGAACTAGGGAAGGGGGAATGAGGAAAATGTGCAACAATGAATGAAAATCCTTTTCTATAAACTTATATTAAAATAACTATTAAATTCACCACCCCCCCAAATTAAAGCTAAAGAAAGAATACAGAAAGCAGCTTGGCAAAAATGAACAGTTACTTACAAAGGAGAACCAGTAAAACGAAGCTCTGATTTCTCATTAGAAATTATGCAAGCAAGAAGACAATAGACTAACATACCTAAGAACTTTGAAAACCTAGAGGAAATTGACACATTTTTAGAAATTCACTCTCTACCTAAACTAACACAGGCAGAGAGAGGTAGACCATCTGAATAGACACATCACAAAAGAAGAAAAGGAACAAATTATAAAAAAATTCTGATCCAAAGAAGTCCTGGGCCAGATAGCTTCACCAGTGAGTTCTAGCAAACATTCCAAAAAGAGCTGACACCAGTTCTACTGAAACTAAGATTATAGAAAAAGACAGAATACTACTACATCAATTCTGTCAAGCAAGCATCATTCACCCTGAGGATGTCAAAGTCACATAAAGACATTCATAAAAAGCAAGTATAGACGAATATGAAGATAGATGAGAAATTACCAACAAAATCCTAGTCAATAAAATCCAACATCATATAACAAAGTCAGCAATCATTGATCAAGTGGGATTCATGCCGGGTATGCAAGGATCGTCCAACAAAAGAAAAACAAACCATGTAATCTGGCACATCAAAAAAACAAAAGGAAAGAATCCATGATCATCTCAACCGATGTAGAAAAGGCTTTTAACAAAATTCAACATCCTTTCCTGATAAAAATGCTCCACAAAATAGAAATAGAAGAGTAAGCCCTCCACAAGCTGATAAAAAAAAAAAAATCTAACATTACTCTCAGTGGAGAGGTTGAAGGCATTCACTTTGGAAAGAAGAACCAGATAAGGTTATCTTTTGATACCACTCCTATTCAATATTGTACTAGAAGTCCTAGCCAGAGCAATAAGGCAAGAAAAGGAAATAAAAGGCATCCAAATTGACATTGGGGAAATAAAACTACCTTTATTTGAAAATTATATGATCCTATATTATAGAAAATCCCAAAGATGCAGCAAGAAAATTATTGCATCTAATTGACTAATTCAGCAAAGTGGCAAGGTACTAGGTCAACACAATCAATTCCTCTAGAATAAAAGAGATCTCTGAAAGGGAAGTATCCTATTAGTGACCCACAAGATGAAATAAACTCAAACTTCTTACCATCAAGTCAGTTCTGACTCATACCTGTTGGATTTCCAAGGATGCTAATTATACAGGAGGAAATCGTCAATTCCTTGGAGTCATTGGTGGACCACCAGGCAGCTTCACCGTGAGTTAGCACCATAACACCATACAGACTGTGCCACCAGAACTCCCTGCAAGATGAAATATTTAGGAGTAAATCTATAGGATACTTCTGTTGTTGTGTACCACTGAGTCAGAAATGACCCATAGCTGACCCTCCAGCAGGTTTTCAGAGGTTGTCAATCACATGGGAGATAGCCTATCTTTCTCCCACAGAGCAGCTGGTGGCCTCGAACTGCATGCCTTTGGAATTGCAGCACAGCTTCTTACCACTCAGTCACCAGAGATTCCTCCGGACATATCTCGAACAAAGAAAATTATAACACATTACTACCAGAAACCCAAGGACAGCTACATAAATGGAAGAATATACCAGGCTCATGGATTTTTCTTTTTTTTTTCCTAATAGGGAGATCTGGTGGTTGAGTGGTAAGCAGTTGTGCTGCCAACTCAAAGGTTCGTGGTTTGAATCTATCAGCTGCTCTGCAGGAGAAAGATGGTCAATCTCCTTCCATGAAATTTACTGCCTTTGAAAACCCACTGGAGGTTCAGGTATAAGTCGAATCTGATCCAATGGTACAATAACAAAATCAACAGCAACGGATTGGATGGATTCAGAACAGGCCAAAGAACAAAGAATATCCCTGCTGATGTCAGAATATCTCAGCTGAAGCAGAGAATATCAGAAGCATAGAAATGTTTTATTGACTATGCAAAGTAATTTGATTGTGTAGATCATAACAAATTATATATAATATTGAAAGAATGGGAATTCCGGAATACTTAATCATGTTCATGCAAAGCCAGTACAGAGACCAATAAGCAACCCTTCAAATAGAACATGGTTTAAAATCAGAAAAAGTGTCCTTTACTGACATCAAGGTTGTGTCCATCCTTCATACCTATCCAATCTGTATGCTGAGCAAATAATTTGAGAAGCTGGGCTATGTGAAGAAGGAGGCATTAAGATTGAAGAAAAATTCATCAAAAGACTTCTCCAGAAGAGTAAAAATAGAACCTGTTGTTGTTGCCCATGGTAGGTGGAGTTGGAACTGACCCATAGCTCACCCTCTAGCAGGTTTTCAGAGTAAATTATCACACAGGAGGTCGTTGCCCATCCTTCTCCCATGGAGTAGCTGGTGGATTTGAACGGTGTACCTTTGAGATTGAAGTGCATGCAGCTTCTTACACAAAGCCACAAGAGCTCCCTGGCCCCTACTCTGTATGGGTTTTTTTTTAATCAAACCTACAAATTGGAAAAACATATTTACTAATGACTAATTTGACCAGGACTCCTCTCTAGAAAACAGAAAACCCCAACATCTCAACAAGAAAAAGACAATTACAAAATAAGCAGGAGACATAAACAGACAGATCACCAAAGGATTCATTCAGATGACCACCAAACACATGAAGAAATGCTCAGGATTATTAGCTGTCAGAGAGATGTAAATCACAAGAGTGAGATATTTGCTCATTCCAATAGCAGCAGCAAAGTTCGACAAACAGAGGCTGGTCAAGGCATAGAGAGACTGGGAGTCTCATGCATTGTTTAAAGGCATGTAAACTGGTGAAACATTTCAAATGGTGACAGTGTGGAGAGACTGCAACTTTAATACATTACTAGTAAGTGTAGAAAATAATGCAACCACTATGGAAAGCAGTCTGGTACTTTTTAATGAAAATCATTGAGTTGGAATTGACTCATAAGTGATCCTCTAGTGGGTTTTCAGAGGCTATAAATGGCACAGGAGAAGACTATCTTTTCCCCTTAGAACGGCGGATAGATTTGAACTGGGTTGCAGCACAACTCTTTACCAATTAAAAATAGAAATTTAACTTCGTTCAGCAATCTCACTACTAGATATATAACTCAAAAAAATAAGACCTGTGACATAAACAGATTTATGTACACATGTTCAGTGTAGCATTATTTACAACAGCAAAGAAGTAGAAACCATCAACAGATGAGTAACTAAAAAAAATATGGCACATTCACACAATGGAGTATTATGCAATAACAAAGAGTGATAAGGATTTCATGAAACCCTGCATAACATGAACAAACACAGAGGAAATTATACTGAATGACACAGTCACAGAAGGACTATTATAAGATCACTATTATAAAAAGTTAAGGAGAAAGACTAAAACCCAAACAGAATCATTCTTACATGGTTACCAGGGATGAGAAGGGTGGGAGAGGGGAGTGAAAATTAATAAACAGAGAAATTGGTTGAAGATAAGGCTAATATACAATAAGAGACTGATCAGACATTGCAATTAATTGATAAAATTAAGCAATTATCATTGATATTGTAAACAAAAATTATTATGAATTGAATTATTCCTATTCAATAAATTTAAAAAGGAATGATTGAATGAAAACCCAGTATGATTTGACAACTTTTACACAAATAAGCAATTTTAGTAAAAATAAAAAAGAAAATTATTATTGTGGTGGGAGTGAAAGTTTACAAAGCAGATTGATTTTCATTCATTCATTCACATTTTGTTCCATAACATTAATTACAATATCTACAAATTCTGGTGGCCTAGTGGTAAGAAGCTGCACTGCAATCCAAAGGCACGCTGTTTGAATCCTACTCCATGGGAGAAGGATGGGCAATCTCCTCCCATGTGATTTACTGCCTCTGAAAACCTGCTGGAGAGTTGGTTATGTGTCAGTTCTGACTCAAGGGCCCGGCACCGCAACCACCACCATCACCACATAGCCACACTTTTTTCTTTCTCTGTAATTCTCTTTCCCATTATTCCTTGGTTCCACCCCTGGTTGCCTTCAGGACTTTATCCTTAGGCAAATGTTACTCTTTGGACCCTATACAGTTGGCTGTTTTAGGGAGTGAATACCTTACTGGTCACTTTACACTTTACAGTTCTGTCTGTTTCTCAGATCAAAGCCGAACCATGGAGGTGAGTTTTGTTTCAAGGTCAGATGGTCATTAACAGCCACAGTCTCGAGGATGCCATCCATCTCAATCAGGCCAGTAAACTTGGCAATTTCAATACTTTTGAGGTTTGTTCCACATTCCTTCCCCCCCCCCACCCCATCCACTTTATCCAGAATTTTCTACCACAATCACTTTTTGGAGTGATGAGAAGTGGTGTCCCAACACCCTAGGAGGTCTGCTCTCAGGTTCAGGGAAGTTGATGTTTGCATTGCTCTTTAGTCCTTTGAATGAATTGTTTTGGTAATCAGCTCTTAAGGTCAGCTCACTCAGACTCTGGTTCTGTTTTCTAGAAAGATACTTCCTAAGTGGTGGTGTGAACTACGATCATACTACACTCAACGCATCCTATCTCGTCTAAGTGATGGTGTGTCCTTCCATCAAGAGTCTCATCTTGTCTGTTTGTCTCTGCCTTGTGATATCAGCAACCACTGATGATCATTTCCCAGGACCATTATTCATTAAGCTGATATTTTCGTCATGTCATTTCACTTATTAACTAACACGTCTCTAAAGAGACGGCCCCTCATCCAACACCTCCTTAGTCTGAAATGGAGATCATTGTTAAAGGCAGGATGTTTCTTTCTATTTCCAAGTTTGGTTTAAATTGATGTCCTGTGTGTTCTGGGCCACTGAGTTCATTCTGACTCATAGTGACCCTGCAGAACACAAAAGAACTGTCCCCATGTAATTTTCTAGGCTGTGATCTTTGTGGGGGCAGATTTCTGGGTCTTTTTTGCCCATGGAGGTACTGGGTGAGTTTGAACCCCTGATCTTTCAGTTAACAGCTGAATGTTTAGCATTTGCACCGCCAGAGATCCTAGTAGCCCCCAAACTAGCTTTGAAAAAATGCCACTTCAAACATTCCAGCTTCAAGCTCTTTGCCCAGAACTTGTTCACTGCTAGGCATCCTGAGAGGTGATCTTTAACCTGGACACCCAGGTGGTGGATCATTTCCTATTACAGTGGTCTATAACCTGCTCAAGGGATAGAGTGGCTTTAATTCATCTCTTATACCCCTTGCAGTTCCATGCACATGGACATGTTTTCGTAATGTATGGGCTTTGAGCAGATGAGTAACTGGTCTAGGCCTCACTACTCTTTTTTTTAATTTTTTTTTATTATTTTTGTGTGCGTGTACCGTCAAATCAGATCTGACTGGTACAGGAGGAGATTGCCCCTCCTTCCCCGGCAGAGCATCTGGTGGATTCAAACCATGCACCTCTGGGACTGTAGTTGCAGCTTCTTGCCACTAGGCAAGGCCTCACTACTCTTATACTTCTCATGTCCCAAGTTCCCAATTCAGCACAAGGACCTTGAACGCCTTCCTGCATCTCCTATTGTGTTACTTCTGCGGGTTCCCTTTCTCCTTTTCTCTCCCTTCTTCTCCTGCTTTTACTCCTGGACAAGCTTCCTTGTCCCAATGCCTCTCTAATCTTCTCAGTAGGACCAGCATGTACCCATCTTTTAACCTTCTTCCTTCCCTCCCTCCATCCTAAACGCTTCCTTCAGTATTCCAGAATTCCATCTGACACCAGCTTCCTGAACCATCTCTGTGTCACTGTCCTCTGTGGCGTCGGGCAGCCTCACCAAGAACTCTCGTGTTTTCTGGTGTTTCTGCTCTGACTTCAAGGGCTGCCAGGTTCTGGGCTGTGGCCAGAGCTCCTGCCACGTGTCATGCAGACTTGTTGTGACACCAGTCATGGTAGGTATGTTGATGGAGGCACAGCTGTTTGGCACAGATTTTGAAAGCTGTGTCTACCTGGTGCCAACACAACCTGAAAAAGAGCAGTAATTCTGTCATCAGTCTCAGAATTTTTCTGCACCTACATGACCAACGTAGCCAACTTATTCTCTTTGTTGATTGAAGGGTATCAGTGGTCCTGGCCTAGATCTGAGGTTGGACTCCAAAGCAGTTCTCAAAACAAACGCTCCTGGTCTCCGTAAATGTCAGGAGCTCTGGTACCCTTTATGCAGAAAGTCACATGGAGCCCAGAATCAGTCAGAAATGAAAGTTTGGGTCAGGGATCCGGGTTGATGGTGTCATCTCTAGTTTATTACTCAAATCCAATCCAACCCCTTGCTGTCAGTCAATTCTGAAGCATAGGAACCCAACTGGACAGAACAGAATGACTCCAGATGATGTTCAAAGCTGTCAATCTTTTTTAAAATAAATTTTTTTTTATTTTATTTTATTATTTTTATGTGCGTGTATCGTCAAATCAGATCTGACTGGTACAGGATAAAATAAATTTTTATCTTATATTGGTTTGCATGTAAAATTAATATACCTTGTGTTTCATACTTGCCTTCATCCACATTGTGTTTCATCGATCATCCCCATATACTGTGTTTTAGAAAATTAGTCACCATTGGACTATGCCCACTATTACCCTATCATTTCAGGTTCCTGCTGGATTTTCCAATTTCCTTTACCCCCTACCTCCACCCATCAAATTGTGTGATCCTGTGATTCCCCCCTCCAACGCCTTCCACCCTTGAGTTCCCATAGATGTTTTACTGGTTATCCTTCTATTTTTACAATAATGGTATTTACAATAATGCAGTATTTGTCCTCATGAGACTGAACTAGTTCACTCAGCATAAGGCTTTCCAGTCTTTCCCAATTTATGTAGTAATTTTCTAAATCATTGCTCCTGAGTGTTGCATAGTATTCCGTTGTGTGAATGTACCACCATTTCTGAATCCATTCAATTGTAGCTGGACAATTGGATTATTTTCATGTTCTTGTGAATAATGTTGCTATGAACATTGGTTATCAATCTCCATTTGTGCCTTAGTTCTAATTTCCTTGAGGTATATTCCTAGCAGTGGAACAGCTGTCAATCTTTATTTTTTTTCTATATTTTATTAATTTTCATAAACATTTACAGAGATTTTGGGTTTCCATTCATTCATTGTTGCACTATTCTCTCTACCCTCCTCCCAGTTTGTTCTTGTCCAAATGCCAAGCTGTCAATCTTTACAGAAGTTGACTACCACATCAGCTGGTGTATTCAAACTGCTGACCATTAGGTTGGCAGTGGGGTCCTTTAACTGCCACACCACTCGACCTTCGAGGGTAATGTCTTCCCATTTCAGATCAGGAATTCTGGACCAGCCTCCCCACAAAGAGCACCAAGAGAGCAGGAGGAGAGGGGCAGAGCTGACAGTTGAACAGCCGGGCTGTGCTCATTTTGTCCCCATTTTTATCCTAGGAGCAACGTTTTCATAATTACTTGCATTTTTCTGATGTTGAAATCAAAGCCAGGAGTAGGTCTCTAAATAACTTGCCTAAACTAGTAAATGTTAAGAGCCAGAACATGATTTTGGTGTTTGTACCTTAACCACTCTACTGTGAAGTCAGATAAGATGTTTACAAGCCTAGTTTAAAGTTGCTGTAATGTGCCCTCGCTCAAGTTGGAACTGACTCTTAGAGGCTGAGGGTTTTCAGAGGTGGTAAATCACACTGGAAGAGATCATCTGCCTTCTCCAGAGGAGCTGGTGGATTCAAACGTTGTGCTTTTGGACTTCCAGCACAACTCCTTACCCAGTATGCCACCAGATCTCCCTAGTACAAAGCTGGTTGTTGTTGTGTGTGCCACATAGTCAGAGCCGACCTGTAGCTGACCCTCCAGTTGGTTTTCAAAGGCCCTTAATCACACGGGAGGAGACTGCCCATCCTCTTCTGCAGAGCAGCTGGTGGATTCCAACTGTGTGCTTTCAAAACTGTAGCACAGCTTCAAAGTAGATCAATCAATCCAGTTAATTGACATCAAGTCTCACAGCTGACCCTTCAGTGGGTTTTCAGCGGCTGTTAATCGCATGGCAGGAGACTGCCCATTTTTCTCTTTTGGAGAAGCTAATGGATTCAAACCACCTGGCTCTGGGATGGCAGTGCACATTCGTAGGAACGAGGTCACCAGCGCTTCCATAAAGCAGATGGAGTTTAAAATAGACATTTTTAAAAAAGAAAGAAAGAAAAAAAGAATGATCATTTAGACTTCACAGTTCAAAACTGGTAGCATTGACAATGAATTTCATCTTCTAATAAAGCAATGTGTGGTAAGAGCTGTAACATTTTCCATTTTTCTTTACTTAGGAATGCTAGTTCTAGAAGTTTATTCTAGGTGGTAATAATAGTTCAGTGAAAGAAAAGCTATATGCATGAAGAAGTTTATTGTGTGATCCACAATAATGAAAAACTAGGAGCAAATTAAGTGCCCAAGAATAAGGATATGATTAAGTAATTTCACAGTGCATTCACTTGTTGAAATACTATGAAAACATTTAAAATTATAATTACGAGGACTATAAAGAAGGATTGGAGAAGGTTTCCCACAGAATATTAACTTTAAGAAGCAGGATAAAAACTGCGTAGATTATGATGACAACTCTGAGATCTGTGCATGCGGACAAAAGCCTGAAATAGAACAGGAAAGAATTCTAGTAGGTGTTTGTTAAGTCTTTTTACATATATTTTTTTTAAATTCGTAGTGGTATTATGTTTATTTGACAGATTAGTAGAAAGGGAGAGAGCTGGTGGCAGAAGTGGATTGAAATAATGGTCTTCTGCGAGATTTTTGTCTGTTGGTGAATTTCCCGCAGACAGTCCTGACTCATCCCTAACTCAGGGTGGCCAGAGCTACTGGGATGGAATGAACAGTGAGTCTGACAGGTCTGTGCTGTGCGTGTGTGCGCACGCGCATGCTCAAGCCTCCAGCTTAGCAGGAGTGATGGGGTCAAGAGTACTTCCTTTCACACTGGAAATGCATACCTGTCCTGGCAAACCTGGGCTATGGTTCTTCCTGTATTGGTAAAGCCTCAGTTCTTGGTCTCACTTGTTTGGTTCCACGCCTCATACTTTAAGTCTTGCCTTGAAAGTCACTGTTCTTGGGAATCAGCCCCTGCTGTGCTCCTCACTCCCATCGTTAGATGCTCTTCTTACGTAGCCCGCCCCCAGCACAGTATGCTGACCCTCCTCTCTGCACCCAGCTGGCTCTGTGGTGACAGTTTCTGAGGGGGTCCCTTGGATCTTAGGAGAATCTGGATCACCTCCCTACACCCTGCTTCAAGCACCAAATGCCCCCAGGCAAACCACTTGCCATGGAAATAATTGACCGATGACATCACCGCGTGCCTGTGCTCCACGGGATTTTCAATATGGCTTCTCTGTTGGCAGTTGATTGTCAGGCCTTTCTCCTGAAGTCCCTCTTATTGGACTCAACTTTTGCTTAAAGTCAGGCATGTTAACTGTTTACACCCCACTGGGCCTTCAGACTCAAGCATGTTGTGGTTGTTGTTAAGTGCCACCGAGTTGAGTACAACTCATAGTGACCCCATGAACAACCAATCTGAACCCTGTCCTAGCCTGAAGCATCATCAGCATCTCTGACACACTTGAGACCACTAATGTGTCGATCCACCTCCTTGAGCGCCTGACCCTCCATCTTTCCAAGCTTGATGTCCCTTTCCAAGCAATAGTCCCTCCTAACAACATGTCCAAAGGATGTGAGATGAAGCTTGACCATCCTTGCCACCAAGCAGCACTTCGGTCATACTTTATCCAAGACATATCAACTTGTTCTCTTGGCTCTCCGTGGGATAGTCAGCACTCTTCTCCAACACCAAAACTCAAAGGCATCCATTTGTCTTCCGTCACCTTTATTTTCATTTTCCAGCTCTGAAACATAACAAGTAATTGGAAAGACCAGGGGCTGAATCAGGTACACCTTAAGTCTTTAAACTGGCGTCATTTCTCTTCTGTACTTTGGCGAGGTCCCTGACAGTGGACTTTTCCATTGCAACACGCCTTTTCATTGCATTAAATGAATGATCCTTTTTCCATACTCTAGATGCAGGCAAACTGGGCCGGATTAGATCCTCCCCGTTCTACATGCTGTGACTTTACTGGTTAAACCAGACCGATGTAATGAAAAAGGCACTGGGATTTGAAGCGAAGTGGCCTCAGTCTTTCTGTCTGTGACGGGCCGCAAGCATTCTCTGGCTTTGGGGCAGACAGTGAAGCAGGTCTGAGGGTTATGTTGGAGGTTTTCATAGGAGGTCAGCTGGGGAAGCTTGAGGGTGGGGGAGGGCGCTGTACTAACCCACGGGGAACACTTGACATCATGCCTTGTGCATCCCCACGTGCAAATCTGCAGGCGCTGGGAAGCCTGATGCCCTTCTCTGCATGCGCGGTGGAAATGGGCGTGTCTGTGCACATGGCTGGGCGTGACTGTAGGTGAGCCGGGAGGACTGCACCCCCAAAGGCCCGAGGGTTTTGCGAGAGCGATTGCTTGTCTTTGTATGGACGGGGTGCACATCCACACATGGTGGGCGAGCCGTTTGCAATTTGGCAATTGATTATTGGGAGCTTTGTGCTTGGCCAGATCCCGACGCTGAGGCCGGACTGTTAGCTGTGTCTGCACTAGTGTCCTCTCTCTGTGTGTCTTTGGGAATGCGTTCTTGGCACGTGCCCTGCGTTCGCAAGGCTTTCAGTGCGGGCATGTCTGCGGGACTGTGCCCGGTTGGTTCCTGTTTGCGGCTGTTCCCTCGCTTTCCAGGTTCACTTGTGGCCGCAGTCGGACTGTGCACGTGCGCTAGCCTCCCGGCGCACGTCCCTGAGTGACCCGTGCGCTGCGTGCGGGGCCCTCCGCTGCGGGTCGTGCGCACTCGGTGAGCTCGTGCCCGCCACTGTGTGCGCACGAACGCACCTCCACGTGTCTGGGTGCACGTCCCTCTATGTGTGTGCACGTTCCGTGTGCACGCCGCCCGGTTCCGTGTGCAGGGCGCTTCACACGCGCGCTCCGGCTGCAGGCGGCCAGGGACCCGCTCCGGGCTCCACGCTCCCCGGCGGGGCTGGCCCACCCCCGCCTGGCCGCGGGCTGCTGCGATTGGCCGCCTGGTCCCTCCCAGCTGTCACTCTTCCCCCCCCACCGCACCCCCTCCCGCCACCCGCGCGCCCGCGGTCCCCGCTGTCCCCCGCGGTTCCGGCGAGGCCGCGCCGCGCTGCGCTCCGATCCCATTGGCTGCGCGCGCCTTTGTGTGGCGGCAGCTGCGGCCCCAGCGCCTTTGAATGTCGAGAGGGGCCGGGAAGGGAGCCTTTCCATGGGCCATCTGTCTCCCCGCCAGCCGCCGCCCCGCC
>NW_006399853.1:170858-180777 GCF_000299155.1 Elephantulus edwardii
GGAGCCGCGCCACAAAGGGCCCGCGCGCAGCCGCCGCCGCCGCGCGAGGAGCCAGGATGGTCCTGGTCCACGTCGGCTATCTCGTGCTTCCAGTGTTTGGCTCTGTGCGAAACAGAGGTATCGCTTTTTCCTTTCGGGGTCAGCTTCGGAGCGGGGATCGCCGCGGGCACCGGTGGCGGGGGAGGGCGCGGCGGGTGGCGAGGGACGCGGGCACACCCGCGGGGACGTAGGGTGAGCTGTGGCTTCTCCCCACCCCCTTTCGGGAGGACCCCGAGTGTGGGGGTGGCCGCCCTCGTGGGAGCTTTTGTAGTGAAGTTAGGATCTGGTAAATGGGTCCCTCCCTCTCCAACCCCATTTTTTATTCTTTGCGGCGGGCGTAGTACCCCGGATCACAGCCCCTTCCCCTACTTCCTAGCCCTGGATGATCGGGAGAAGGTGACAGGCTCCTGACTGTGTGTGTGCGCGCGCGCGCGTGTGGAAGCATGCTTGGTGTGCCTCTTTTTGAGGTGTATGTGTGTTTTGTACTCTTTGTGCTATTAATATTTTTTTTTTTGGTCATCGGTACCGATGGCTGGTGGTTACCTGGGATCCGGGTGTCTGCCCCATCCCGAGCATCAGCCCCCTTCTTCTCGTGGGCACTTGGACGATTTCCCGTCCCATCCCTGCCTCCCCTTAACCCTTTTTATGTATCACCCTTGTGCCATGGCCCCGCACCCCCACTCCTGCCCCTCAGCAATTGTCTTTGTATGACAGTTGCCTATACAGACTCAAGATGCTTGTGTAAGTGTGTGTACGAGTGTGCATGCATGTGTGGCCGCGTGTGCACGCGCCTCGGAGAGTCAGACGTGGACTGCTGTGCGCCCCTGGGCCCGGCTGGAGCGGGATGTCTGGTCCCTGGGTGCTGCGCTGTGTGTGAGGCTGGGGTGGAAGCTGCTCCTGCCAGGCCTTTACCCCGCAGGCCTTGAAGAAGCAGCAGGCCGGCGGCTGGCAGGCTTTGTTTTTAACTGTGATACATGAGGTGTGTTTGCACGGTCCCCTTTCCCCACATTCCCTTTCCCCTACATTCTCCTCCAACAATAGCTTTATTTCCCCCCCTCTCCTACACCTCCCCCCACATTTCTTCCATTTTCTTTTATTCAAAAATCCCCACCCTCCCAAGCAAATCCAAGATGCATTTTAGATTTTTTTTCCCCTCCTTTCTTCTTCCTTTTTGTATTCTGCCTCTGGACTCACATTTCTCTTCTTGGAAATGTTTCTTCTATCCTCTCCCACTCCAGTCTGCTTAAATCCCTGCAGGCTAAGGCCCTCCTCCCCCAACCCCCTCTCTCACACACACCACCCCAAGGATGTCTTCCCTTCGCAGGGGGGTGCTCCTCCACCGAGAGGGGGGTGGGCTCGCAGGGCCAGCACTTTAGTGCGCCCCAGGGGCCCGATTGGACAAGGGAAGGGAAGGCCGGCCCTCTGTCTTCCAGCCCAGCTGTCCCCAGCCCCACGCCTCTCCCCAGAACCTGAAAGGCATGGTTGACCCCTTTAGGGCTGTTTGAACCGCAGTTTTTTTTGTGTGTGATGATAGAATGATGACATTCTGCATTTATCAAATCTTTTTTTTTTCTTCATTGTGTAGCTCAGTGAATGGTCAACTCGCTGCTGTGTGCGCTGTGACCCTTCTGCCTCCGCATTTAGCTGTATTGTGACACCCCTCTTAACCATTTCCTGTCTCCATCTGAGGAAGGCATTGCTATTTAAGCGGCAGTATCCCCTATCTCAGGCCAGCCTAGCCTTGGTGGGGGGTGGGGGTGCTAGATGAGAGACAAGAATGGGGGGCCTTGCATGACCCCCCCACATGCCAACCTCCTCCCCCAATACGCAGTTATCTCTTATTACTTGGCATTTCCTTTTAAAACGGGTGTGGAACATTATACTAGGCAGAAATTCAAAAATGATTAAGAAGGATGTTGAGCCTGAAAGGATAATTATCCTGATTAAATCATTATCATCCTCATTAATACCACCGATCTCTAAATACCATTGCATGATGCTGGTTCCATGTTTTGAAATTCAAATTGCTCAGCTGCGTTTAAATTTTATTTTTAATTCCCATCTCCCCCTTTACCCCCATACCCCAACAACAACGGGGGGAAAACCCAACAAAACAAATTCTGCCCGTTTGTCAAAGTTTTACTTTTCATGGCAAACACGCCCACAGGAAATCCAAGGGCTGAGGGGTGAGTTGGGCTGGGGGTCAAATGTAGCACAATATGACAAGAACCCGTGACCTTTCGATAGAGGATACTAATGCTTAACCCAACAAGGTCCTAAACCACAATCTTTTTTGTAAAACTATTAGCTAGCCTGCCAGCTTAGATCTGTTCTTTTTAGTTTCCATTGTAGTAGTATAAGATGTAGGCCATTTCAGAATAGATGTAGACAAATAACCATTTTTGTATCTTCATCTTGTTTAGCCAAGTACATTGCACTGTAAATCCCTGTTAAGTGGATTCCTTTTGCCTCAGCCTAGAGGCTGCTGCACCCCATATCTCGTTATCTGGGTGGCTATCAGCTCCTGGCAGCACCAGGCATAACTGAAGAGATTGCATTTAGTCGGAGGCAAAAAAACCCAAACAAAAACCAAACAACAAAAACCACCACAACAAAAAACCAAACCAAAATCCAACTTTAAATTTGAGTCTATGTCCATGAAAACCAAAATGTTTGGAGAAATGACAGATGTGGGTAATGATTTGGTGCACAAAGGTCCCTGGCTTAAGGGGAAGCCGCTTCCATGGCGTCTTAACTGTTTAATTGTACAATGTTGAGAGCATCTTTGGCCATCCGCCCTGGCCCTCAGAGCTGTCCCTTTAACAGCCGGCTCCCTTCTGCCGCCTGGCCAGCCAGACCTGCTTGAAAAATGGAAACAAAACCCGCAGCAGTAATCAAAGAAAGAATAAGGCCCCTTCCTTCGAGGGCCCTTTCCAAAAAATCAAGTCCCAAAGCAGCCTCCGCAGACTGCCATTTGACAATCTGAAAAAAGAGAGAAAGGGGGGGAAATTAAAAAAAAAAAAAAGAACTCCCCTGCAAAACGGTTTTCCATTAAACAGGGATAGCGTGTTCTGCTGTGCTGAATTACTTCCTGTTCTTATTTTGTGGGTAATTTTTTCTGTATCAAATATCCTTTTGGTTGTGTATCTTTTCACCTTTTCTTGTACTAAAACTAAAGCATGATCTGTATTTTTTGACATTCCCCAGTTGACAATGTACAGCGCTCGGTTAGAGGCGTCCCCCTGCTGAAATGTACTGTGGTCGTGTACCCGGGCCATCCGCTCATTGTACCATTGTACGCTGCTTTTGTTCTGTTGCCCTTCCGAAGCATGGTGGGCCCAGCCTTTTTTTTTGTATCGTGTGCATGATGACATTGTTACACACAGAATCCACTAATACTAATATACAATCTCTCAATAAAGAACTAGTTTTCCTATATTAACCTAGTGTGCTTTTTCTCTTGCTGTTTTTCCATTTATTGTCGTATCCTGCTGTTTTAGATTCCCCCCCCCCTTGCTTTTCTATCCCCACCCTTACCCACCTACCACCCCCACCTCCCATTGTAAGATTTGAGTGAGTGCCTTTTCTTTCTTCTTTTTTTATTTTTTTTCTGTGTGGTACAGATATGGTGACTTGAGTCTCATCTAGCCCATATCTTTTGACAATAGATGTGTGGGGCGATGGGAGGGGGTCAGCTGACCTGGCACACTGCAACAGCTCAACTGCATAGGGAACCCCTATTTTTTGGCCGCCTGTGTACCCAGCAGCCTCCCCGCTCCTTCCTGAGCTCCACCTTACACGGACACTTGGTTTCCAGTACTGTGAGAAGGGATAATGCCACTTAGACTGAGGGAAGGGATACTGTTCTTAACTAGCAACCTTGGAGCATTTCAGAATCACCTGGACAACCCATTTTAAGTTGTGATTGAACTTTTCCTTTTCCTGTCTCGTTGATTTTATTGTCCTTTGGAATCATGTTGGGGGATGGAGGAGTGACATGTTACATGATGATGAAGTCATTCTCTGGGACTTTAAGTCACTCTCTTCTGCTCGCATGCTTCAGTTCCTGGGACCTGCAAGGTCATGTGATTGAAATCTTGGATATGTTGGAAACTCAGGACACCCCCGTGCCCTACTTCAGGGCCCATGGCACAGCGTGCCTCTGTAGGAATGAGAGCCTTGGGCCCTCGGCCTGCCCTGGCCCTCCGCCTGCCCTGAGCCAGTTAAAGCTGATTACAGCCTAGTTCTTTGACAGCTGCTTCATCTGTGGCCTTGGGGCCTCTCAAGAAAAAAGCAAGCCAGATCTCTACCATTATCTTAGAGAGGAAACTGTGCCCAGAGGAAGGGGGTGCAGAGGGTTGTAGGGGAAGTCATGATCCACCCCCAAACTGAAGAACCCTTACAATGTGCCATTTCCCCCATAATTGCTGTTGAGAAGCCAGTGGACAGGTATTGTCCACCACCCCCACCCCCTAGTGAAGTTAAAATTCAAGCATTTGTCAATTACACCTATTCAGTTTCAGCCCAGAACAAGCCTTGCTAAATGAGGCGTTTTAGACACCAAGGCAATCAGTTGATTAAAGAAATTCACAGTTCCTTCAAAAGGTCATCATTTTGGGAGGCTCTCTGAGGGTGGCTTGTGGGAACTCCTTGCTCCTCTGGGTTGCCTGTGGGCTAGCCTCAGCTCACATCCCCTGAACCCCCACCCACAAGCAGGCGCACCCCTCCCTGACCACAGACCATCCGTGGCTGCTTTGTGGCTTCACATGGCTCTCTTCTCCCCCCATGACTGCCCTGCCTGTTCTGGTCCTTTGTTCTCATGCTCTCCCCGGCCAGGGTGGGGAAGCTGAGCTGATTTACTGTGACACACGGACACCCGGATGTTCCCGGTGGAGGCTTGGCCTGTGGTTTGCATCAGAGCAGATACGCGTGTCCACAGGGCTAGTCCTTCCAGAGTTTCTGGTCTTCCTTAGTCCTCTTCTTTATGGTTTAAATCCAACAACTTTGAATGTTCTTAGTTTAAAAAAAGATAAAAACAATACCCAGCCCAACTGCAGCAATGATAGAACAGCTTCCATTCAGATGGGCTCCCTTCATTTTATCCTAGAGAGCAAGGGCTCATTAAGGCGCTCTTAACCAGCACCAGTAACAACAACAACAACAAGGGTTTGTCTCTCCAAATCTGTGTTAAGGAGAGCCAGCCCCTGGCTTAGGCCGGACAATTCATACTCACCCTTTAATGTTATGTAAATTTGCCCTCACTTTGAACCAACCCCTACTCCCTACAGATTCTTCATCACAATCACTTTCACTTGCTGCATGTGCCGCTTTTAAAGCATTGAAAAGGCTTTGAGCCCTTTGTTGCACCAAAGTAAGACTAAATGAGAACGCTCTGTCCTTGTTCCTACCCACCGGCTGGACTGTAAGACGCACTTAGGAATGAGTCTTGTTGTAACCCGAGCACTGCCCACAGGTCAGGGTTGTTTGATCAACACATTTTTGAGGATGACTTAGGAAGCTGATAGGGTAATGGGAAGTCATGTTTAAGGATTTATCTATCGGGAGTGAATGATGTTTTGCCCCAGGTTCATAAAACCAAACATGTACATGCTTGAAGGAGATCATGCCTCCTTCCACCCTCGACTTTTCTCAGTAATCTCTAAGCCTTTATATCTGTTCTCCATCTGATGCATGTCCGTTTTAATAGTCTCCGCAATTTGGGGGAAGCTATCTGTTAAGACTTTGAAATTAGAAGGAACACAACTTTTGTTGATAGGCTTTATTTTTGAGGGAGAGAATGCTTTGGAATCCAGCACTAGATAAGATAATGAATGAGTTCTCTCCAGTAATAGTTTCCCATAAACCAGAATAATGTCTACTCTTAATCATGTGAGGTTAGAGGGAAAGTTCACTGAGGGTCTTGACACCCTAATATGCAGGGGTTGGTCTGGGCCACCTCTTTTCATTTAAATTTTGCTCACTTCCTGTGCACACTTCCCTGGCTCCCCATCTTTAAAGAAACACTGTAAAGTGTGATTGTTGGCACTTTAATGGCTTTCTAGGTGAAGGAAACCACAGTTGTGTGCTGCAGCCAGTTCAGGGTGGGACCCCTTTCCCAGGGTACAGGCTCGGGGGAGGGGGGACACTTGGCCTTTGGCCCTAACTCAGGATGAAGCCTGGGTTTTCCCATTCCACTGACCATTGTCAGGAAAATGTGCAAGACACTTTTGCCTTTGTTTCCTCTATGACTCAAAATGGCTTTGGCCAATTCCTGGCTTCACATATTTGATTACCAACTAATATTTATTTATTTCTGGCCTGACATAGCTATAGATAAAAGCCAATTTATTTCTAAGACATTTAGGAGTTAGGGGATTACCTTTGAACTGTCTACGATGTCTACAACTCAACCAACTCAACGGTACCAAACAACAACAACAACAGTTCAGGATAATTTGATAAGTAAAAGCAAACACACAGAACCCTGTAACTGAACTGCTGACAATGTCTATACATTCATTCATTCATTCACACTCTTGCTGGCTCATTTCGTTAATGAGTGTTTGATGAGTACCCGTTTGGGTCTAAGTACTGTCCTATGGGTGCCATAAGAGATGTCACATCTGGGTCTCTCCCTTTTTGGTGCTTATGCTTGGGGCCTAGGCTCATGCTAGGGGGCTAGGAGAGAGATGCTTAGGAGGGCAGACGCTGTATACATAAACTGTTCCATGCCAGAGCACCCTAACAGATGACAGAGAGTCCAGACTGGTGATGTAGAAATTGTGTAGAGTGCTACCCTTGTAATCAGGAGGGTGAACTGGGGCAGCTGCCCAGAACAGGTTCTGAACAATGACCATGGCGACACCCACCTGATAGGCTGTGCCTCAACCCTCCACGACAGAGCAGGAGCCCAGGGCTTGCTAGGTGGTTTTCCCACCCCTTCCCAGGGGCAAGAATTCACTGGCCCAAGGTATCACAGTCAGACACAACCTTTGTGAGCAAGTGGGATGAAGGTGCACTTCAAGGGGTCGTATGCATAGGAGCTGAGGAAGAGGAGGGAAGCTTGGGGGTGGAGGGCATAGGGAATGATGACAACTCTAGCCAAGGCCAGTGACTGCTGGTGAGGTAAGAACAGGAAGTGCAGTGAGGAGGTGTGCACGCACATGTCTGTGTGCTGGCCTGGTGCCCTGCACAGACGCAGGAGGCCCCAGGCTCACTGTCCTGTGTCTGAATGGCTCTTCTGGAGCACAGCTCCAGGGATTACATAGCGCTAGGTCTGGAAAGTATGGGAGAAAACACTGGGAGTTTGGAGCCAGTTTCCAAATCGTTAGAAGCCCTGGTAGATGTTTAGACCTGGTCCCTTAGCCATTGGCAACTCTCTGGGGAGAGGGCTGTTTAAACAGTAGCTTCTGGCGGCTGATGACAGAGGATGAGGCCAGGGAGGAGGCCAGAGCAGGTTTCCAGGGCTGATGGAGGGTTGGACCAGAGGCCTGGGGGTGGGAAGGAAGCTCACATATAGAGCCTTGGGCTGAAGAGAGGAGGCTGACAGGGAGGTGTCTGGGAGGATGCTAGACCATGGAGATGGAGGGACATGGAATGATCAGCCGTTTGGGGAGACATGAGTTCAGGGTTTAGATATACACACAGAATTTGGGATGCTGAAAGGTGGCAGAGGCTAGGCGGCCATGCCATGTCCTTGGAGTTGAGATTCTAGTACTTCTTTTTTTTATTTTATTCTTTTTGTGTGAGTGTACCGTCAAATCAGATCTGACTGGTACAGGAGGAGATTGTCCCTCCTTCCCCGGCAGAGCATCTGGTGGATTCGAACCATGTGCCTCTGGGATTGTAGTTGCAGCTCCTTGCCACTAGGCCGCCAGAGCTCCCCAATTCTAGTACTTCTAAGTAAGGATGCCTGGTTGGGGTGGGTTGTTAACAATATTTATATTGTTAAACCACATTTATATTTACATAAGCCCTGCTCGTAAAAATCTGTCTCCTTGCCCTGAAATCCCTTCCTATGGTGATTCACAAGCCTCATTAAGCAGCTCTCTGTTGGGGGAACCTTAGCTCCCCGGAAGCTGGACCACGCTGCGCCTCCACCGAACATCATCATCTGAACAGTCATATCCAGTTGTGTCCTTTGTGGGCAAGAGACCCCTAGGCAGGCAGGGACCAGGAGTGAGGCTCTGCAGGTTTGCTGAAAGGTCTCACCTTCCCATGAGAGAAAGTGGGGCTGCAGGCGACCCTCGTCCCAGCAAAAGATAAAGGGCAGAGGAGGATGGTACCTGGGAACTATGCTGGCCTGAGAGGTGGGACCTGCTTCAGAGAGGGCACACACCTCGACTGAGTGGTTCCTCTGTGATTCCATTTCTTCTTCAGCACAGCCTTTGAGAAGTTAGGGGGACCAGGGAGGAAACTGAGGCTGAGAGTGTTGTAAGCCATTGCTTGCCCTCTCCCCACACCCACCCCGCCAGCAAGTAAATGAGCCAGAACTAGACCAGGTGTCTGGACACTGGTCCCAGCTCCGTGTAGCCCCATTTCTGCATGCATGCCGCTAGGCACCCTGTCACGTTCGAGGCAAGAAGGAGAAAGGAATCTCATCTCCCCCCTCTCTACCTAGTGGGCCCCATCAGAAGGCTGGACTTCTCATCCAAGTGCACAAGGACCTCTTTCCACTCATGCCTGCCAAGCCTTGGGGTACTACGTCCCCAAACATAGTGTCGCTCCTCAGGACACACCTCCAAGCAGGGGACTCTAAATGGACAGAGAGGGGGGATGGTGGACCCTGAGCACTAACTATTCCGTTAAGGAGTGAACCAGGCAATCAGGCCCAGGTAGTGAGTCCCTCCCTCCGCCTTCCAACAGCTCTCAGAGGAGGCCTGACTGGTCCTGGGACCTTCAGGAGGTGGGGTTTGCTCTGATTTCTAGGGAATTAATTGGTGGGTCTGCTGTGCTCCAACCCTGAGTGGCCATATATCTTGTTCCCTTTTTTTAGCAAGATCACCTTGATGCCTTCACTAATGATACCAATGTTACAGCCTGGAAGTCATGGAATTAGGGTTTGAAACCTTTAGAAATAGCCCAAGGTGGAGGGAAGGTCTCATGCCGCCCAAGATCTTGTTAGTAAAATTCCTTCTTGGTTGTTCGCCTTGAGATTTGGGGGTTACTGGTGTAGTGCTGTGAGTAGTTTCCACACCATTTTGCACCCCTTCTTTTTAATGTAATATTGCATCACAAGCATGTTCACATTTTGCTATACCTTCCACAAGCATCTCTTCAAATGCTGCATAATCTTCTGCTTGAATGGCAGCCTCACAGTTAAGAGGACTGACATCTTTCGCTACTATAGGCCATGGCCAGGTGCAGGGTCTTTCCATGCTGGTCTAATTCCACCTCCTTGTGCTTAGCAGGCAGGGCCCCCCAGACCTCTCTTCAATCATTCCCTTCAACACCAGCAGAGACATTTGGGGTGTATGATATCCACGGAGTGGGGGGTGGGGGGGTGGGGGGGGCGGGGAACGACTGGTGAAGGAATCAACTTTGGGCCTATTGGCCCAACACCTGGGTTCTAGTTCTTGCTCTACCGCAGATTTCTGCTGTGAATTTTGAGCAAGATGATCTTCTCAGTTTCCACTTCTGACATCGTCTACAAGTGGATGATGTGCCCTTTGTTTCTGCCCTTCAGGACTTGGCATGTGTAGTAACAACGTTTAGGAAAACAGCTAGAAGCCTGCTAAGGGCAACAGGAATAATGACTGAGTATTGGCAACATTGATTTGACACAGGCAGACTGTGTTGTGCTGTGAAGTGGACAGGGTCTCGGCCAGGACTCCTGAGACCTGGCTTCAAGTCTTCCCCACCCCCCCAGGCTGCCTCCCCG
>NW_006399853.1:181258-202953 GCF_000299155.1 Elephantulus edwardii
CCCCCACCCCCAGGCAGCCTCAGCGGTGAGAGGAAATGCTGGCTGCTGACTCAGCACCAGCCCGCCTGGGGGAGGTGGGAGCGCCTCCCAGCCTGGAGGAAGCGAGAACTCACCCAACACCTGTCTCCTGGAAGGGCAGGAAGCTTAGGCACAGCTGCTGGCCCCGCTCTGGGGCTGGGAGGAGGCGGGAAGGGGGTGGAGATGCAGCCTTAGTGTGTCGCTGCCCCTAGACAGACAGACACACCCAACCCTCCTCCCTCCCGGCCGGGGAACTTGGGTCTCCACCTCCCAGGTGCTTAGAGCCCCCCCCCGTGCTGCACCCCTCTTCCCGTACCCCCATCTCCTGCGCGCAGACTCTGGGAGATAAGGAGTTAATGCTCCCCCTTCCCACCTCCCAAACTGAGGCACGCCCACTTTAGCCCATTCTTCTAGAGGGGCCCTCAGCCTTTAGGTTCTTTCCTGGGTACAGGTCAGGGTGGACAGGGGAAGGGGCAGAGTCTCGGGGCCTGGCGCCACCCAGTCCACCCCCTTAACCTGCGCGGCCAGGCCCTGCCGAGCCCTGGCAGGTGAGGCAGTTCTGTGAGGCTCTGGGCCTGCTCGGAGCCTCAGGGCTGCCCAGACCAGTTCACTCTGTGGTCAAGAGCACCTGTGCCCCACCTTTAGGCCGAGGGAGGGAGAAAAGGGGAGGCCCAGGCAGAACCTGGCCCCTCCATTCAGGCACCTCAGAGCCCCTGTGACACCAGGGTGGGTGGGTGTCACCTCATCTTCTCAGGTGGAAGGCAGGGGGCCAGGTGGGATGGGGATGGAGGCCTGAGGGTGGTCCCTGCGACTCTCCCCTTGGCTGAAGAGGGCCTGGGTAGAGCCTGGGGTGGGGGTTAAGCCTGAGTAATCCAGCATCCCCCACCCCTGGAGGAATGGGGTAACCAGATGGGGTTGAGGAAGACCATCTGACGTAGAGGTGAAGTCACCACCTGGTGTCCACTTGACATTACCTATACAGTGGGGGTGAGTGTATGACTGGGAAATAATGCCTGGAATCTGTCCCCATCCCATCCTGAAGGGCCCCTGATGAGGTCAAGCTTCAGGGAAAGAAGTGAGGGGCTGGGAAAATAGGAAGGGAAAGGAAGGTGGGAGAAAGATGTCAGAGCCAGCTCTGGTGCCCCTGCCCCCTTCTCCTCAGGGCCGTCACTCATCCCTCCCTGCATGTTCACCACACCTGTGCCTAGGACCCCAGTGTCTGGTGTGCACATCCACTGGTGAGCAGGTGGTCAGGCCTGGCGGTGTCCTACCATCTTAGAGAGCCAGGCTTTAGGGGAGACCGACAGTGAACCAGGAAGCGCTGGATCTCCAGGGGACACTTTTTCTAATCTCACAAGTTCCCCACCTTTGACAGGGTGCAGCCTGACCACTTTTCTTTTTCCTTCATGGCTTTAAAGAACAGGAATTTGTTTTCTCACCATTTAGAAGAAATATTTATTATGTACCATCGAACCAGAACCGACTCAGAGCTGCCTCTCCTGTGGGTTTTCAGAGGCTGTAAATCACATGGGAGGAGATTGCTGATCTTTCTCCTGTGGAGCAGTTGGTGGATTCAAACCACATACCTTTGGGTTAGCAATGTAACTCCTTACCACCAAGTCACCAGTGCCCCCTTTTCAGGAGGCTAGAAGTGCTCATTCAGAACACTGGGCCTAGAAACAGGCTCTATTGTCTCTAGCGGAAGATCTGTCTCCTTCAGTCCTCACCTCTGTCCTATTGCTCATTTTAGTGGAAAATACTTGTATTTCCTTCTCTGGCAGCTTTGTGCCTGACACAGGTCCTGCATTTTCAGGTTTTACCACGAAGAGCAAAACCCTCAGTGTGTGGGCAGAAGGGCCTTTCCTGGCCACAGGATCAACGTAGTAGAGTTTCCATTTTGGCCTTTAAATTTTGAGAAAAGGTGATTATTACATGAAACTAACAGGGAGTCCCCCCCACCCCACCTGACTGAAGTAAATTCACATAACATTCACCATTTTAAAGTGAGTGGTTAAGTACATTTAACCTTGGGTGGCCATCATTTCTATCTAGTTCCAGAACATTCTCATTATCCAAGAGGGCAGCCCTGTGTCCATGAAGTAGTACTCACCGGCCCCAGCCCTGCCAAACACTAACAACCTTTTTTTTTTTTTTTTTTAAAATTTTTTATTTTATACTGGTTTACTTACAAAGTTCATACCATTCTTTTACACGCCAAATCTTTCCCAATTCCTTTACCGACCCCTCCTTCCATCCACCAAACTGTGTGACCCTATGATAAGCCCCCCATCCTCACCCCTCTGTTCCCACCCTACCCCTCTTAGATCCTCATACACATTTTACTAGTTTTCTATTTCTACAATAATGGTCTTGTACAGTATTTGTCCTTATGGGACTGCAGTAACTGCTTTTTAAACAGGATATACTCTTATGTAGTCATTTACAAATGTAACATGAACATTTTGTGAAGACATGGGGAGTCCCTGGTGTGATGTGGCTCTGACAGCCAGGGCTGTAGCACCCTCTTCAGCTAGTGGGGCATGTCAGGGGAAACGCTTGAGGATTGCTGTGGGGATCCTCCCTCATCACACAGCTGGAAACTCAAGCAGACGATGATCATTAACAAGCACACACCCTGCTTGTTTAGGCTTAGGATAGATGGGGTGGGGGTGGGGCTAGGGTTCTGGGAAGGGCCAAGTATGATTCCATTTAATTGTGTAAACCTTTACTTCTCATTTACCAAGAATCTCCTCCAGATTGGGCAACCGAGGCACAGATAGCTTCTGGCCACAGTGTAACTGGGGAGATCCCTGGACACCCTTGAAGTGGGTGAACTCTCAGATCTAGCTACTTAGAGGGCTGTGTTGGTGGACATACCGGCCAGAACCTGTGGCCCAGCCGGGAGGTGTCTGACTGGGGTTGGCACACAGGACAGGGAGAGGTCACTGTGGCCTAGAGAAGCCAGGAAGGCTTCCTGGAGGAGGTGATGCTGGGGCTGTTTCCAAGCGGGGGGTTCTGTAGCTCTGCTGCTGCTCAGGGAGCTGCCAAATTGCCCCGGTCCTCCATGAAGGCCCAGATCTGATCCAAGAGGCAAATGTTTGGAGTCCTGTGGCTGTCCCCTCATCTGACTTTCCTTTTTCTTTTCTGGAGCATTGGGCCTTTTCATTTCATTACCATCCCACCCATTCCAGTCCCCTTTCCCCCTCCACCATGCCCCTGTAATGCTCTGCCCCTTCTCCCCCACCTCTGCCCAGCGGGTAGGTGTGCCAGCTCATGACACACAGCCTTATAGGGGTGTGGCTACAGAGGGGAGTGGGGATTTTGACACCTCCCTTGACAGTGACTCTGAGCCATGGGGGCCCTCTCAGGCCTTTGGTCCTGCCCTCTGCAGGATGGGCCTGAATTCGTAGCTGCCAGGGATGCATGGGGATCCAGTCACCCACAGTGGAGGTGATGCACGCCCCACGTGGTGCTCACCAGGGGCTGCTGTGTGGTGTGACACACATGAGGGCTCCAGCAACAGCATTAACTTGACAGCTGGTTGGTTGGTTGGGACCTGCTGTTGAAGATTCCACATACAGAATGGCCCTGCTGGCTCATGTGAGGTGCCTTGGATTTGGCAAGGGAATCAGGAAGCCAAAGAAAAATGTCTCTGAACCTCAGTGTTCTCATCTGATCAGTGGAAATAATCACACTGTCCTCTTCCCCAGTGTGATTCCTTTTTGAAAGATTATTATTTGTTTATTTATTTTGTTGTGTACCATCAAATTGGATCTGACTGGCATAGGAGGAGATTGCCCCTCCTTCTCCAGCAGAGCATCTGATGGATTCGAACCGTGTGCCTTCAGGATTGCAGTGCAGCTTCTTTGCCACTAGGCCACCAGAGCTTTCTCCCCAGTTGATTCTAATGGCTCTGATTTGTTCAGGGTGTTTCACAGATTGGCTGACAGCTGCTGTCACCCACTGGGCCCTGAAGACAACAAAGCAGCAACAGTAACAATAACAGCAATAGCAGATACTTAAGTAGCACTTAAGAAACCTGGTGTTGCAGTGGTTTAAGTGCATAGCTACTACCCAAAAGGATGCAAAAAGATCCTAAAAGGATCTATCAGCAACTCTGCAGGAGAGACTTGCTTTCTGCTCCTGTAGATTTACAGCCTTGGAAAGAAACCCCACGGGGCAGTCCTACAGGATCTTAGAGGGTCAGCAACTCTGCAGGAGAAAAACAACAACCCAGCTTTCTGCTCCTGTAGATTTATAGCCTTGGAAAGCCCACAGGGCAGTCAGTCATATAGTATCCTGCTGGGTCACTCTTGAGTGGGAATTGGCCAGCCTACGCACAGCAACAATGTAGCACTTATTTCATGCCAGTCTCTTTGCTGGTCCCTAAACCTAGTCCTGTGATACACAAACATTAAGGTACAATTAGGTGCTCTCTCACGTGGAGACACTTCCTGGAAGGGGACACTAGATACGGTGACACATAAAGGATGCATAGGGTCCCTGGGAGAAGAGTGGTGCAGGCCTTTGGGCTGAGAAGCAGGGTGCTGCTGGGGCTCACAGGGAGGGGGCGCTGTGAGGCGGACTCCTCCAGAGCAGCTGGGGCTCCGTCAGCCCCAAAGCACTGGGTGTTGACAGTTGATCAACTGCTGGGGGCTGATTGACTCTTGTCAGCAACAGAAGGCATATTCCCCAGAGTCTCGGGGATGTCCTGAAGTAAGGGCTGGCGTGAGACCTAGGTGCTGCCCTGGAGGATCTGAAGCGCCCAGTGGGAGTCTCATAGATGTTCAGGTGGAATATCCGTAATAAGAGGGTCCTGGGAGCTACTGCTCTGAGGGGTTGGGAGAGCTCAGAGGAGGAGATGAGCAGAGGAGTGTGGTGCCTGGGAGACTTCCTGGAAGAAGGGGCGTGAGCTGATCTCTGAAACAGGAACCTGAAGCAGCCTTTCCCACATTGTGCAACCAGATACAGTCCCCTTGGGCTTCTACTATTAACAATTGTTTCTGGAAAATGGTACACGGTTTGACAATTTGGAAAATAGGATACACAGCACCTTTATTTTGGAGAATCCCAGTGTGCATTAGCACATTACAGGTTCTGATGAGTTCTGCAGGAAAAAAAGCTCTTTGGTTTTGCTGCAGTAGCATTTTCCAACACTTCTGACCCCAGAACTCTGTGTGTTCTCATGTGTGTACGTGTGCAAGCATGCTTGTGTGGATATGCGTGTATGTGTATACAGGAAGCCTAGAAGCAAGAGTTAGAGTTGGTGCAGGGAAGTAGGTACAGTTTGAAAATCACTATCCCTGAGTGGGCTGTCCAGCTCAGGACTGGCCCAGAGTTTGTCCTTCAGACTGAGAGGGAGACGCAGAGGAAGGGCCACGGAAGGAGAATGCCTGCCTGAGAAGTTCTCCCACATTCCACATCTTCCTTCCAGGAGTGCTTGCTCATCTCCAGGGTGGAAAGACTCTAGGATTGGCAGGTCAGTGGGAGCTGGCCATCGAGGGAAGCTCTGCTGTCAGTCAGGGAACTGAGGCTCACCTGAGAGCTGAAGTTGGGGGTTATGCCTTTACACCTGAGCCCAGGACCCCATTCCCACCTCCCAGCTTGCATCTTTGACTGTGTCTGGATTTCTTGGTGAAATGCTGTTCTACATCCGCAGGGAGTCCCCAGGTCTTTGACCTAGAGCTGCACTGAACACAATTCCTGTAGTATGTGCTGTTTACAGAATGGCACCTGGATGCTCCCCGACCCCCCCCCCCGTGCACACCTGTGTCCACATGCACAATCCCAATGCGATATTTATAGTCATACCTAATTCACACACATTTGTGATGTAAGTAACATAGACTTATTTAAACGCATAAATCCGCATGTTGTTGTGTGCTTTTGAGTCAGAACCAACCCGTTTTCAGAGGCAGTAAATCATACAGGAAAAGATTACTCAACCTTCTCCTGCTGGGCAGCTGGTGAATCCGAACTGTGTGTCTTTGGAATTGCAGTGAAGCTTCTTACCACTAGGCCAGTAGAGTTCCCTATTAATTGTCTTCTTTTTTTGTAATTGTCTAGAACAAACAATGCATATACACATTCACATACTCAAATACATAGACCTCTCGCTACACAGGTGTGTGTTCATATTATTTTACAGAAATATAGCTTAACTGTCTCCATACTGCCCCCTTTTTCTCTCTGACTTACCTGCTCCCCCTCCACCAAATACCCCCACTCCAGTGTATTCACATAATAGCCCATGGAGGAGACAGAAGCTGTCACCCAGGAACTATCACGAGGCCTGAGTGTGCCGTGTGCACCGGCCAGGTGGGCCAGGTTGGGGGCGGCAGCCTGTGTGTGGGCTCAAATGAGGAAGCACAGCTGACTGCCATGGTCTCCACTCCAGCCACCTGGTGATGGATAAAGCAGCATCACAAAACTCCTTTCAGATGCCGTGTGGTCTAGGAGGGCTTCGTGGAGGAAGTGGCTCTTGAGCTGGGATTGACGCATGAGTTCCCTGTCAGCTGGGTATCAGAGAAGAAAGGGCCCTGAGGTGGGGAAGTTTTATGAGAAAAATGAGGAGACATGAGCTTGGCTGGTGCCCTTCACCTTGAGGAAGGCTGTCTGTGGTTTGGGGGACAATTTGCATAGAAGTGGGAGAAGAGGCAGCAGGGCCAGGAGGTGGCTGACAGCTAGTGCTTGTCTCCTGTCACCAGGCAGCTGGGGGACTCAAAGAGGCCTTGAGGTGTTAATGCCATTGCTCCATTTTTATGAAGTAGCCTAACGAACTGGTGAGCCTGGCATACTCATTTTATTTACAGCTGATATTTCTCGACATCGAGATTAATTTGATGATAGCGGTTTCTAAGCTCTTCCATCATCAGATGTGCCCATTACCTGGGAGGAGAGGAGGGCTGGATTTAATCTGTTGAGTGTGAGGGTTTCCTGCTGCCGGAGCACGTGTGGGAGTCACGGCCATAAATCACGGAAGGAGGCAGCAGGACCGAGCGGTGAGCACCACAGTCTGTGGGGGCCCGGGTAGTCCTGGCAGGTGGGCAGGTCTACAGGGTGGGATGCTCATGCTGGAGGGAGACCCTGGAAAGCCACCTGGCTGGTGGAGCCAAACTCCTGAGGCCCCACTAAGTGCCAGCCATCCAAGGACTCATTAATGACCATAATCATGTTTCTGATCTCACCCCAGGCTCAGAGACGGGGCACCTCCAGATGGGCTTTGGGTACTGCATTTTGGTAAATGCCCCCATCCTGGAAATCCTGGTGTAAGAGGGTGATGTGAAGTCCCCTTTGTATTTTCTAGGTGGGGAAACTGAGGCAGCAGGGAGAGGTAGGGACCGAGGCGGTTCTGGACACCCTGTGGGCTGATAGCTGGCAGGGACTGAGCTCCAGCCCCTCAGGTGATGTCCCCTACACAGCCGGGCCCTGCTGCTCCAGGAGGCCAGCTGCCCTCAGGCTGGCAGTTACAAATGCTGATGTAACAAATCCTCCGTGTGGTGAAGGGAGTTTAACAAACAGAAGTTCATTTTCTCACAGCCAGGCGGCTGGGAGTCCGAATCCAGGCTACTTGGCTCTAGTGGGAGGCTTTCTCTCCCTGATCTGTGGGGACTTCGGCTTCTGTTTTTGGCTTCCTTGTTGATCTTTAGACTCCATGCCATCTCTTACGCCCCATCTCTACTTTTTTTCTGTGCTTGTCTTACTCCTTTCATATCTCAGAGGTGATTGGCATGACATCCCTATACTGACACACCTTACATAAGAACATGAGGATTGTAGGGGCACGTAATTTTAGGGAGACACACCTACCACATCTGCTGGCTCCCTTCCTCTTCTCCCTTGAACCTCCCAGGCCCTTGTTGGAGCAGAAATCTAAAAGTCCATTAGCCTTTTGAAGAGATGGGTTTAAAACCTCTTAGGATTTTCCTCCAGCAATTGAAGTGAATCCACAGACAGAAATCCAAAAGCGTCTCCTGGGGGTGGGAAGTCAGGCAGAGAAACCAACTCAAGGAGCCTGATTTTGGGTGCCTCAGATTCAGTCATTCATCATATATTTATAAAACAATAGACATAGTTGACTTGACAGCTCCTAACACCGCCACCACCAGCAGTCATGTGCCAAGAGCCCTGGTGGTACCGTGGTTAAGCACTTGCTAACTGAGAGGTTGGTGATTCTCCACCCGCTCAGGAGAAAGATGTGACCTTCTGCTTCCACGAAGATGCAGAGCCTCAGAAATTCACCAGACGGTTAGAGTCGCGACGAGTCACCTCAAAGGCAGAATACTTGGTTTGGGAATTCTGTCGGGTAGTGTCATCAGAGGTTAGGAGATATGTTGTTGTTGTTGTTATGTGCCATTGAGTCACTTGCGACTCATAGCGACCCTATGTACAAGAGCCCTAAATGCCGTTCGATCCTGTACCAACCTCGCCATCTCAAACACACTCCTTCCCATTGCCCCAATCACAGAATTGATCTATCTCATCGAGGGTCTTCCTCTCCTGTGCTGTCCCTCCACTCTCCCAAACATGATGTCCCTCTCCAAGGACCAGTCCCTCCTTGCAACATGCCCAAAGTATGTCAGACAAAGCTTCAGAATCCTTGACTCCAAGGAGCATTCCGGCTTCACCCTTTCCTAGACAGACCTGTTCGTTCTCTTCGCAGTCCATGGTGTATTCAACACTCTTCTCCAGCACCACAGCTCAAAGGCATCAATTCTCTTTCTATCATCCCTATTCACTGTCCAACTCTCCGATGCATAGCATGTAATTGCAAAGACTTTAGCCTTGATCAGGCACACCTTAGTCTCCAGTCTGACGTCCTTGCTCTTCAATACTCTTGAGAGGTCCCTCACAGCTGACTTTCCTAATGCAATTCATCTCAATTTCCTGGCTGCTGTTACCAAGAGTGTTGACTGTGGAACCAAGTAAACGAAAACTGTTAACTATCTCAATCTCTTCACCATCCATACTCATGCTGCCGATTGGCCCCGTGGTGAGAATCTTTGTTTTCTTGATGTTGAGCTTCAATCCATGTAGGAAGCTGCAGTCCTTGCCCTTCTGCAGCAAGCGCGTCAGGTTCTCCTCAGTTTCAGCAAGCAGGGTTGTGTCGTCTGCATAACGCAGGTTCGGCACTGTCCTTGTGCTCATAGAGTTGACTGTCCGGTGGGACACTGTTAAGCCAATAAATGTGAGAAAGCTCTGCCGTTGTTAGAGGCACGGTGGGGCTAAGGGCAGCTGCATTCCCTTGGGGCCTGCCCGTGGCTGTTGGCCTGGTTACAGCTGGGCTGGCCTGCCCTGATGCCTGGGGTGGGTCCCCTGTCTATACAGTGAGGTTGTAGGTCTGGTGGGCTGTGTGCCAACCTCTCTGTCCTGGGAGGTGTCTTTCTTTGCCCTGGAAGGACAGTCAGACCCTGTGGAACCGGAGCCCTGTCTGCTTCTCAGTGCTGAGTCTCAGCATCAGAACAAAGTTGAGTGTGTTGTAACCAGTAACCAGTTGTTGTCTAGTTGCTTCTGGCTCAGCTGAGCCCAAAACTGTGCTCCACACGGTTTCTCATGGGTGGTTTTTTTTGTAAATAGATCCCCAGTCCTTTTTTTCCACAGCACCGATGGGTGAATTTGAACCTCCAGCTTTTCAGGTGGTAGCCATGTGTGTGAACCATTTCCGCCTCCCAGGGACTCCTGGGCCTGTCGTAGCTGCTCAGGACTCATTCACTGAATATACATGAGGGAATGAGCTCACTGAGTAAGCGAGTGACTCTGAGATCTCAGAAGGTAATGCTCAGAGCTGGGAGGACCCTTCAGTCCAATCCTTCCCTGTCCAGCTGAGGAGGCCACGTCACACAGGAGTAGGAAGGGACCCCTCACCGAGTCTAGTGGCACAAGGGAGGTTGTCTGCTGAAGATGGAAGGACTTCCAAGGGGCACGGAGAGGAAGAAGAGGAGGCAGCCATGGCTTTGGGCGAGAGTAACCAGAAGTCCATCAGGGCCTCACACCCCCTTCTCAGGAGTGCCCATGAAGACCCCTGAGAGCCAAGGACTATGAGAAGTGGGATCCATCACTGGGGGTCAGTGTCCATGTCCACAGAGGTGAAAGTCCTTGGGTCTACCTTGGCCCTTGGCTCGGGGAGCTCAGGTGAGGGGCCCCATTGCCACTTGTCCTCACACCCTCCCTCCTTTCCTCCGGGCCACAGGAGGCATAGACACCTTGGACTATTCTCTGGTTCTTAAGGCCTGCCTGCTGCCTGCTGCCTGTCTTTCTTCCCAGAGGGCTGAGTCTGGAGTTTTCTCAGAGGAGCCCTGCTCATCACAGCCCTACCTGTGGAAAGTGGGCTGTGGAACAGGCCCACCACAGGCCCTCCATGGGCCCTGATTCAGGGGAGGGCCTTTCTTCTCTGAGGGTCTCGTGTGAAAGACAGAAGGAAAAGGACTTCTGAAGGTAGATCTAGAGCAAAAGCTTTTGCTCTAAGGATTTGCAAAGGCTTCTCTCCTCCCACACTCATCACGCCACTGTCACAGTCACCCCCAGCTTGGTTGTAGCCCTCTTTTGCCCCTCTGGTTGTAGCATGAGAGAAGCAACAGCTCCCCAGGGTCTTGCTGTAGGCTTTGTATCTTTGCCCACTTGTGTTGATCTTCACAGTATCTTTTAGTAGATAGACCCAATTGAAAGATAAGAAGACTGAGGCTCTGGGAGAAGTACTTGCTTCAAAGCTGCTGCTCCTATAACAGAAATACCACAAGTGAGTGACTAACAGAAACGTGTTTTCTCACAGTGAGAAGGTTGCAAGTCTGAATGCAGCGCGCTGGTTGTGGGGAGGGGGAGGACTTTGTCTCTCTGCAGGAAGATCCTTGTCTCTTCTGAGTTTCTGCTCGCAGGCAATCTTCATGTGGCTTGGTGTCTCTTTTGCTCTGTCTCTGCTTCTCAATTGCTTGTTTATTCTCTTTCATTTCTCAAAAGAGATTGATTTAAAGCACACCCTACAGTAATCTTATCTCATTATCATAACAAAGACAATCCATTCCCAAATGAGATTATAACCACAGGCATAGAGGTTAGGATTTACAACACATGTTTTTTGGAGGACGCAATTCAGTCTCTGACAGCAGTTCTAAATTACACAGTCTTGAAATGAATGTTGTTGTTGTTAGTGCCATTGGGTTGACTCTGACTCATGGGCATCCTGTGAACAACAGATCTGGACCTTGCCAGCCTCAGAATCTCTGCCATCCTGGATACATTGCTGCAATCACTGTGTGAATCCACCTCCTGGAGGATCTGCCTTTCTCTGGCCTTTCCTGGCGTGATGTCTTCTTCCAAGGTCTGGTGCTTCGTGACAACATGCCCAGAGTAGATGAGATGGACTTTGACCATCCTAGCCTCTGAGGAGCACCCTGGAGGTTCCAAGATTGATTAGTGTTTTAATTTAGCAGTCCGTGAGATACCCTTCTTTATTCATTAATGATTCTTCCTTATTAATTAACTGTTAGATAGATGTTGTTGTTGTGTATCTTCAAGTCGGAACCAACCCATAGCTCTGGTGGGTTTTCAGAGGCAATTGAGAAGCTTGCCCATCTTTCTCCCATAGAGCAGCTGGTGGACTCGAACTGCATGTCTTCAGGATTTGGCTTAGATCAGATTCCCTTCAGTGTTTTTTTTTTAAATTTTAATATTTGTGTGTGTGTGTGTGTGTGTGTACCGTCAAATTGGATCCAACTGGTACAGGAGGAGACTGCCCCTCCAGCAGAGTGAGCATCTAGCAGATTTGAACTGCATCCCTCTTGGATTGCAGTGCAGCTTCTTGCCAGTAGGCCACCAGAGCTCCCAGCACTTCAGTCTTTATATGAGTATCCTTATTCTTTAGCACTTAGAAGAAGTCCTTGACTGCAAATTTCCTCAATGCGACGTGTTCTTTTTTTTTTTCTTTTAGCAAGAGCATTTTAGTGAGTTTCTTTATTCCTTTACACCTAGTTGAAAGTGATGTTACAGTACATAAGTTGTTTACAACTGTGCAGGTTCTGACTTCTTGCTGCTGCCATGGAGGTTGATGTGGATCCAAGCAAAATGAAGTCATCTACAACCTCAGTCTTTTCTCCATCATTGTTGCCTCTTGGTCCAGTGGTGAGGGTTTTTATTTTTCTAATGTTAAGATGTAATTCCTACCCAAGGCTGCAGCCTTTGGTCTACTTTAGTATGAGCTCCAAGTCTTCTTGATACTGGAGCTTAAGTCCTGCTCAGATCTTGACTCCATGCCCCTCTCCAGGCCCGAGGCCAGGCTTCAGCCTCTGACCATACACAGATAATGCCACCACCAGTAGTGTGTCCCACTGCTCTTGCACATGAGGACAGAGGCCTGCAGAATGTAAGATGTTGTGGGGGTCTCCCCTGGTGGTCTAGTGGTAAGGAGCTGAGCTGCCAACTCAGAGACAGGTGGTTCAAATCCACAAGCTGCTCTGTGGGAGAAAGATGGGCAATGTCCTGTGTGATTTATATAGCCTCCGAAAACTCACTGGAGGGTCAGCTAGGAGTCAGTTCTGACTCAAAGGCACATAATAAGATCAACAACAACAACAACTTCTCCCACATACATAAGTCAGTGGTTTTCCTTGGATACTGTCAAGTCCATTTGAGAATGGACTTTACAGGAGAAAGATGAGCAATCTCCTCTCATTTGATGGTTAGCCTCTGGGCTGTTGGAGGGTCAGCTCTGAGTCAGTTTTGACCCAATGAATTGAGTTTTCATTCAGAGCTGCTGGGTGGATTTGAACCATCAACCTTATATTAGGAGCTGAATGAATGCTTAACCGTTGTGCCAGCAACTTCTTAATTTTCTTCCCAAGAGTGAGTATATTTTCCTTGGGACCTCTAGGAGCAAGAAGTCTCTAGAACTTTTTCACTGATCACCACACAGATCCTGTTGTTTGCTTCTCAGCCTTTATATGCCAGCCCTCATCTGGATCTTGGCTAGTGAGTGTCCCGTGTCCACGCTTTATGAAGATAGTGTTATGGTCTGTGGGATTAGCATGACTTCATCCGAGCAGGCGAGGACACGACCCTGAGGGAGGCTGTAAGAAGTCGTCTTGCTAGTTGGCATCCATCCTTCAGCCTGTATTGATCGAAGGTGCTCAATCATTTAATTACAAAGCCTCCACATTGTCTTTTTCACTGCCTCCTATCCACAGAAAATAATAGAATGTTAGAGTTAACAGGTCAGTGAGGACTTCAGTGTGCCCAAGGTGTGTGTTAGATGTTGCTGTTGTTCAGTACTGTCAACTCAGTGTCTCTAGAAACAACAGATCTAAACCCTGTCCCCTCCTGTGCCATCCTCATCATCTCGGACACACTTGAGCCCATTGCTGCAGTCACTGTGTCCTCTCCTTTGTTGACCCTCCACCTTTCCAAGCATGACGTCCCTCTCCAAGGAATAGCCTTTCCTAGCAACATGCTCTAAGTAAGATGAAGCTTTATCATCTTTGGCTCCAAGGATGCTCCTTGACTCCAGGGATCACTCTGGTTTCACTTTCTCCAACTATAGCCAGAGTGCTGCACTTGGAGAAAGATTTACGGCATCTGAAAACCCGCTGGAGGGTCAGCTATGAGTTGGTTCTGATTTGATGGTGCACAAGAAGAAAAAGAATGTGTAGGTGTCCTGGTTGTGCAATTGATAAGCACTCAGTTGCTAGTGAAAAAAATTGTTGCTTTGAGTTCACACAAGGTTCCGTGGGAGAAAAGATCTTCCAGTCTACTCCTGTAAAGATTACAGATGGGAAGCCACATGGGACAGAGCTACCTTGTCACATGGGGTCTCTGTGAAATAGAATTGGCTCAACTACACAGCAATAGCATGTGCGCGTGTGCGCACACACACCCACACACCCTTGCCTGGAAAATACACGCCATCATCATTGGTAAGGAGCTTTGTCTACAGGTGCCTTAATTGTCCTTGCGATTGCTTGCACTCTGATGAAGGACAGACTCCTGCCTTCTGGTAGAGAGAACCAGATGCCAGACAACCACATCCCAGAAAGCCCTGGGCCCTGGGGTAGCAGGGCTACTGTAAAGTGGCCTGCCCTGGTCCCTGGGTGCCTCCATCTTCCTGTCCACCAAGACTCAGCACGCAAGAGTTTTTAGAGCAGGAAGGAGCCAGAGATGGACAATCAACATGCACTACTCATTTTCTAGGGAACAGAGGCCCAGAGCAGGGACCGTGGTCACTTATGGATGGATGAGGACCTAGCTGTCTCAGTTTCTTTTCTCACCCCTGGACCAGAGGAAGACACCCTCCAAGCCAGCATCTCTCCCCTTTTCTCACTCCAAAATGGTGAATGATTCTGGGCTTTGATTTTGCTTGTTGTTGTTGGGTTTTTATTGTTATATTTTTGTGAAACAGAGGCTTGGAGTCCAGGGAAGAGCAAGGGCTTCAGCAGAGAGTAGCTGCAGTCAACAGAGGACTTGCTCCTGAGGGGGCAGATGTGGATGGAGGGAATGTGGACACCTCAGGGATTGCAGCCTGGGCTCTGAGACCAGCGCTGTGTGAGCTCAGAGAGAAGCGCTGTGTGAGCTCAGAGGCCAGTGCTGTGTGAGCTTAGAGGCCAGCGCTGTGTGAGCTCAGGCCAGCGCTGTGTGAGCTCAGGCCAGCGCTGTGTGACCTCAGGCCAGCGCTGTGTGAGCTCAGAGACCTCTGTGCATGTTCACGAGTGAGCAAACCAAACTCACCTCCAAAGTCAGTATGGACGTTCACCAAGATCAGCTGTAGACAGTGACCAGCCCACCAGACATGGGCAACTGTCCACTCAGGAGGGAAAGGTGGTGTTTCTCATGCATGGACACAGAGTGGAGCAAGCAAAAGGTTGATGGTTCGAACTCACCAGCCACCCCACAGGAGAAAGTTGCTGCAGTCTGCTTGTGTAAGTTTGATGGCCTAGGAAACCAGGAGTCAGTTCTTCTCCATCTTATAAAAAAAGTGAAAAAGCCACAACAACACCCAAAATCTTTGCTGACATCCGGTCGATTCTGACTTATGGTGACACTCCATTAGGTTTCCAAGGAAAATCTTAATGAGAAGAGATGGTCCCTCTTTCTCTGTTGGAACAGCTGGTAGATTTGAACCACTAACTTGGCAGTTAGTAGCCCAACATGTAGTGGGGCACACCACTGGAGTTCCCACTCTGTCCTGTAGAGCACTATCTCAGGGGATCTGGTCAGAGTCTAAACCTGAGGAGGTTTGGCACGGAGCAGTCAGCAAGGGGAGCGCTGGGAGGAGCAGAGCCAGGGTTCAGACCTCAACAGGGGGGGTCCCAGAGTCTTCTCCACTCCTCAGGGCCATGTTCCTGTCTCGTTACTGCGGCACAGGTGTCAGATTAGAACCTTTTTTCCTGTAGGCCCCTCACTAGCCTCGCTTTGCATCTGAGCACCCAGACGCCCAGAGAGACTGACTGACTTTTTTAAAGTCACTTTCCAGTTAATGACCAGAGTTGGGAAGATTCGGTCTCCTTTCCCTCTGGTCCTTCTCCTCCTTCCCTTTTCCTAATTTTCAAGCCTGGGATCCTCCAGGAGAAGGCAGGGGAGGGAGCAGAGAGAAGGAGGAGATGGGACCACAGGGACCCTTTCAGTGGACGTGGTGTGTGTTTGTGTCCGTGTGCACATGCGCACACACTGAAGTGTATGTCCTCAGGGATCCCACAGATCTGGTGAGGTCTAGCGCTGGAAATGGGCATCTCTCAGCGCCTCTCCCAGGTTCCTTCTCCCCAGAACCAGCTCCAGGGCCTGGCCATCTGCTCCCTCACAAAGTTGCCTCTTCCCCACCTCTGCTGCTCCTACCCCTTCTAGATCCTGGTCACATCTGGGCATGTGTGGTGACAGAGCTTTCACTCTTAGGCAATTTGAGATTCAAGTGTTGATGAGGCTTCCCCGTGGAGGTAGGAGACCCTGCTCAGAAGGGCCGCATTCTGTGCCTAAGAGCTGAGCTTGGGCAATGGGGCACCAACTGATGATGCTGTCATTCCACCATCAATACACTTGGTGCCAGCAGCCAGGAGATCAGGTGACATGGCATTGGGAAAGTGCAGTCAGGGAGGGGCCTCTCTAAATTACTGAGGAGCAGTGGTGTTACTTTGAGGGCTAGCTTAGTCTTTTCAATCACATGTGATACTGCTGAGAGCTGGATCATGAATAAGGATGACAGTAGAAAAATTGATACCTTTGAACTGTGGTGTTGGAGAAGAATGCTGAATATACCATGGAATTCAAAAGAACAAACAAATACATCTTTAGAGAAGGTGCAGCCAGAGTGCTTCTTGGAGGCAAGGGTGGTGAAGCTTCGCCATCTTTTGGATATGTTGCTAAGGCAAGCTGTTTCTTGGAGGACATCATCCTTGGACGGACAGGAGGACAGTGAAAGAGAAGAGGAACAGAAACCAGGTGGATCAACGCAGTGACTACAGTAGTGAGCCTGAGTGTGTCAGAGATGGTGACGTTGGCACAAGACAGGACAGGACTCAGATCTGTTGTTCATGAGTCACTGTGAGTCCTACTTGATTTGACAGCACCTAACTACACGATAGCAACAGCAACAACAATGCTGTCATTAAAGTTCCTAGGGAGCTGTCAAAACCCCTTATTCCCAGACCTGCACCAATCAGTCTTTCTGAGTTGGTGGTGGTGGTGGTTGTGTATCATTGAATTGGAACCAACCCATAGCTGATCTTCAAGCAAGTTTTAAGAGGCAGCACATAGCACGAGAGGAGAGCGGTCATGTTTGTCCCACAGAGGAGCTGATAGATTCGAACTGCATACCTTTGTATTGGCAGCACAATTCCTTAGCATTGGGTCACCAGAAACATCTGAGGTGGGCGTCTGTATTTGATGTATCTGGGAACTTTAAATATAAGATAGGTGTTTGGTCATTGAAGGAGAAAGATTAGAACATCAGGGAGGATGACAGGAGGGTAAACGTTGCTCTCCTGCCCCCTCAGGCCCTTCCCCAGAGGGGACACTGTCAATACTGGTCATGTGAGTACCAAGTTGGGCCTGTGGTTGAGCAGAGCTGGAATGGCCCCTGCCCTCATGGAGCTGACCGTCTAGAGCAAACAGATAAACTGAGCAATGTGGTCACGACCTGGGATGACAGGAACAGCAGGCCAAGAGACAGCAGGGCAATGTTCTGTGCTGAGGATCTTTGGTGGTATAGTGGTTAATCACTTGGCTGTTGACTAGAAAGTCAGTGGTTTGAACCCATCAGCTCCTCCATGAATGAAAAAAACAAGGCCTCTGCTTCTGTACAGGTTACAGCCTGGGAAGCCTACGGGGGTGGTTAGACTCTGTCCTGAAGGGTCTCAGCAGGTCAGAACCCTTTACTTGACTGTAAGTGGTGACCTTTTTGTTTTTGTGTTGAAGTAGCAGTGAGCGAGCAGAGAATGTCCCAGCTTCTTTCAGAGCAGAGCTTTGCAGAGCTTCTGGGTGATTCTGAAGAAGCTGGTACCTGAGCCTGGGTGAAGTCATCTGCCCTGTCCATGCCCTTCCTCAGTGTTGGGGGCTTGATACTGGGACACAGGGGGGAGGCCCTACCTGGTTGTCAGGTGGTCGCCATTCATTAGGAGAGGGGACATCAGCCACAATGAAGATGCTGTGGTCAGGGCTGCAGGGGTCCCAGGAGAGGCCCAGGTCCCTGTGGGTGGCCCAGTTAACAAGCTTCAGGGAGAGAAGTGCCTCAGTGTGTTGGGAGGATCCAGGTGCAGGAGGGGAAGGTGGAGTCTAAGGAGGAAGATGGTAGGGATGGAAGCACAGCCCAGCCACAGGGACGGGGCGGCCTTCTGCAGAGCTGTGATCCCATCCCCAAGGCTGGGGCCGCTCTGGTCCTTTCCTGAGGGAAACGATGATGCAGGTGTAGTGCCGGTCTCAGCCTTTCTCTGTTGCCTTCAGATCAGGTGTTTGATGAGGAGGAAGTGACTCTTACTTGGCTCCTGGGCTGAAGTGATGCTTATCTTTCCAAAGCTGTTGGGTCAGCTCAAGATCTTTGCTCCTTGAGGACATGCTCCAAGCATCCAGGACCATCCTTACCTCTTGTTGTTGTTGTCAAGTGCCATCGAGTCATAGACAACTCATGGCAACCCTATGAACGAAAGACCCGAACACTTGTATAACTGATCGTTTCTCCATGTTCATAGGGTTTCCAGAGGCAAGCTATTTCAGAAGCGGATGCTACTCCTGCTTCCAAGCTTGTTTTAATACAGGAGCTCTGACAAACACTGTCCACCATGGGTAAACATTATCACATTTGACGCATCAGTGTTACAGCGTTTGATATCACCACAACCATGAGTTACCTCTGTACAGCAAATGGACAGACCAGTGCTATTCCACTTAGAAGAATGTTTGACCAAAAACCAATTAAAACCAGGCTTCCTCTTGGAGGTATGCATTTACCTAACAAGGCCGCTACTCTTCCCATCTCTCCTTCAATGGGGGACCCACAGGTGGGACCACAGCTTTCCTGCTCATTACGGCTCTCAAGAAACATTCTGCTGATTCAAGATCACAGGCTGAGGGGGAGAACCCTGGGGGTCACACTTCCTAATCTAGTCCTAGCAGAGTCCAGGTCCTACACTCTCCTTTGCCCACAACACACTCTGGCCAGGTGGTTGTACTCACTGGTATACAAGCTTGGGCAAGTCACTTCCTGTTGCCAGGCTTTAGCTGCCCTAAGCTGCACAGCCGAGACAGTAATGCCCACTTCACAGGGTGAACATGAGAGAAATGTGACCAGTTGATAAGAGGCTAAAAGTCAAGTCATTGAACTTCAAAGGAGTCTGGCAACCTGAGTCTCTGCTTGACAATCACGCTTTATGTTGGGAGCTGGGGACGCTGGGTGGACAAGACGGGAGTGTCTCCTGCCTCAGTGGAGGATGGTCCTTCTTCTGGGAAAGCTGAATCCTCTGCAAAGAGTTTTAAAAAAACCACAACTGGTGAATGAGTAATGAATTCCTGATACATGTCTTACCGTGGATGAACCTAGAAAACATATGATGAATGGAAGAAGTCAATTGGAAAAGGACAGATGTTGTGTGTCCTCACTTATAAGCAAATATATAGAAACCAAAGATTGGGAGTGACTGTTAGAGTTGAAAAAGAGGAGACTAGGGGGTAATGAGTTTCTATAAGTGGTGGTGCAATAATTTGGAAATGATTAGGCGACAACGCTTGCACACTGTCAGGGACGTACCCAGTCAATGCCTGTGAATTGCTGTCTGTGCGGACATCATTTACCTGCGAAGGTTTGTTGTGCATATTTGTACCACAACAGAGAAGAAGATGAACGCTACAAAGGGCAGGCAGTGTTGGAGAGGGTCCTGGGTCAGTGAAAGCCCTTTGAAATGGTGTGTAAGAAGGGATGTGGCTGAGGAGGGGGAGTTAGCCAGGCAGGGAGCTTCAGAATTATTGGCAGAGGGCATAACATCTGACAGGCTGAGCTCATTGCTTGTCCATGAACTAGAGAGAAAGCTGTGTGGTTGGAACATCAAGAAGGAGGAAGATGTGAGAACTGAGGTCACAGAAGCCAGAGGGAGCCCATCCGAAAGGTCATGATATTAACTAGCATTGTTGTTAGGTACTGTCAAGTTGAATACAACTCAGAGTGACCTATGAACAATAGACCCGAACCCTGTCACAACCCGCACCATCCTCATCATCTCTGACATATTTAAGCCCATTGCTGGAGTCACTGTGTCAATCCATCTAGTTGAGGGTCTTCCCTTCTTTCACTGACCCTCCACCTTTCCAAGCATGATGTTCGGTTCCAAATAGCCTCTCCTAGCAACAGGCCCAAAGTACGTGAGCATTAGATATGTACTAAACTGGCAATGGATTTATTTTAAGTAGCGTTAGATTTGTTTTAAAATCTAGCTTGTCTCACACGTCAGTTTAGGAGGAAGTCTGGAGGTCGCAATCCAGGGTCGAGGACCTACTGTTTACTGCTGCATGTACCGTGCTTGGCTTCCGTGCCCAGATCACTCACGGTCCAAGGTGGAGGTCAAAGCTCCAGCTCTGTGTCTGTATTCCGTTTAAACACATCCTAAAAATTGCAGGAACTATGTCCACTTACATTCTACTGGGCAAAAGTTAGTCCCAGGGCCACACTTAGCTGCAAGCAGGAAAATGTCTTTATTCCAGAGATTCCTGTGCTGACTAAGGTTTCCACTGATGAGAGCCACATTAGGTCAAGCGGAACCAGGGGGACATCTGAACAGGAAGGGTTTCCCTTAACTCCTCACAGAGCCATCCTTTTTCCTATCGAGGTGAGCCTCAGAGTCTCCACTGAGGAAGCTGGGGAGATCTTCACTCTTGCTGCTTGAATGAGGAGAGGGGTCAATGGTCTGCACAGGAGCACAGAGGGTACCTCCCCCCACACACAGGCAGCGGACTAAATGAGAGGTCAGGGTCCCTGGAACAACAGCATTACTGCTTCTGAGGGCTAACCTGGAACCTGAGCTGTGAGGACAAGTGATTGGAATTCCAATCACCTCATTTACAAATAAACCTTTGAGACTCAGGTTCCTTATGCCTTTTTTTGGCCTTTCTTTCTTTTTTTTTTTTTTTAGATCTATTTCCATGACAACCTTTGTTTCCCTGGCCTGCCCTCCAAGTAGAGACTCTTTTGGCAGCTGAAGCACCCTGCAAAAGACCCCTGCAGTAGGGAAGTCTCAGAGTTCCCAAGGGGCAAGGAGGTGCAGGTGTGTGTAGGAGCCCACTCTGTCCTCAAGGACTGCCTCCCAGGGCAATATGCCAGAGGACATAGTGGGGGTGTCCAGTCTACAGACAGCATCTCAGGACCTACCCTGCAGGGGTCAGCCTGGCCTCCATGTGCCAAGGGTGGGCAGGAACCAAACGCCATTCAGCCATTGGGTGTTCATGCTGCTCTCAGGGACTGAGGGGACCACAGATCCCTGGCTGAGGGAAAGGGACAGAGCTTCAGCCTTTCCGCAAGCAACTCCCCATTTGAGAGTGGGCTTCACAGAACACTCATTTACAAAGCTCTCCAAGATTCCACCAAGCCCTTGATCAACAGCTGCTAGGAACAAGGCAAGAGAGGGAGAAGGACTTGTCCAAAATCACACAGCATTTCTCCTGATGTCCAATGTGAAGGGTTTGTGCCACACCACACCCCACTGTCCCCCTCCGCCCCTAATAATTGCACTAGGTCATCAATTCTTGATATCCCAGAGCACTCATGTGCTCTAAGCTGGTCTGTACCTCAGCTCCAGGTGGGAAAACAACACTAAAAATTGAACTCTCGCCTTCGCTCTTCACAGTGAAGGTGAAACTCAATCCCTGTGGTTTTTGTTCTTTTAAAAAAGAAGAAAAAGTGCTAATTATATATACATGTATTTTTTTGGTACAATGCTTCAGTTCAGTTTTTGTCTCCTTGTCACCCCATGTGGCAGGGTAGGAAATAGTCCTAACGGCTTCCTTGGCTGTATCTTTTTTTGGGAGGAGGTTATGATAATCTTTTATTATATGCCTAGTTATATATGTTTCTTTTAATATACTTTTTAAATTCTATGTTGATTTGCTTACAACGTTTGCATACATTGTATTTCACCCTGTTCTTCACCTCGCATTGTGTTTCATACAATCATTCCCATGCATTGTTGTTGTTGTTGTTGTTATGTGCCATCAAGTCATTTGCG
>NW_006399853.1:204353-244731 GCF_000299155.1 Elephantulus edwardii
CCGTTGCACCGCCAGGGCTCACACAGAGACACACACTGTGATATGTGTGTGCTTATGTGTATGTAGTTTTAACTGGGCCGTGTTGTGATGCTGTCAGGTTGGAAACAGCCTACTTTCCAGCCTGTTTTTAAGGACTATAACTCGCACAGGAAGAGATTATTTGTCTTTCTTCTGAGGAGAAGCTGGTAGATTAGAACTGCCTGCCTTTGGGTTGGCAATGTAACCTCCTTACCTGCTAGGCCACCAGAGCTCCCTTAGACACACAATACAGTATCCCCCAAAGTAGTACAGAGGATACACAGAGTGCAAAGCAAGCTTTCCTCTTTCCCTTTGTCCAGTCACCCAGCTCTCCTCAGGACCCTTTCAGAGATCATCCTGTTCATTCCGTGCATTATCCCTTGTTATTCATTATACATGATTATAGAAGGAGAATGAGGCTCACACCCTGTCTAGGGAAGTGCCTGATCTGCTGAGCTGGGGGGATGCTCGCCAAGGGGTGAAGGCTTAGCCCCACCCATAAGCCAGTCAGGTACGAGCTAGAAGGTTCTGGAGAACTCTGTCCTCCACCTGTGGTGGCTGTGTGCTCACGGGTTCGTCTTGGCCCTCCCCTGACTGAGTCTCCTGTTTTACATAATAAGGGGGCTGGAGATATGCTCTCGAAGATCCCTTTTAGCTCAGATTTCCATGATCCTATTATCTACTTCATGCCCCGTTTCCTCACTTAAAGAAATTAAGAAATAGGGCAGCGTTGAGATAATAGCTCATTTATGTTCTCCAAGGATTTCAAAGGCGTTTACAGATTGTAAGCAAAATGGAGCCTGGATGCAGCTGTAGTTGGTCTGCCAGAGTACCCCAACCCCCATCCCCACTGAGAGGTGGAGCACAAGCAGGGGCCCCAGCGCGGGGCTGGGTGGCTGGTCTGTGGGGGTGCGAAGAGCAGGAGCAGTGACTGTCCCCCACGAGGCCAGTCTTTCCTTTACCAGCTCACTGGGGAGGCCAGGTTTTCCCAGAGCTGGATGGATCCCACGGGGTTGCTGGAGAAAATGGATTTCCTCCCAAGATTCCTTAATTTGGAGTTTTGGCCTTAGAGCCAGCCTAGTGAGCCCCCCCAGGGGACGCCCAAGAGAAACACCAGCCTATTCTCAAAAGGTGTGGTGCATTATCCACTGGACTGTTAAGCAAAAGGTCTGTAGTTTGAATCCACCAGCTGCGCCACAGAAGAAACGTGAGGCAGATTTCTACTGTAAACATTTACAGACTCTGAAACCCGATGAGAGTCACTGTGAGTTTAAATTGACTGGATAGGGGCCGGCAGGTGGGTGAGGGGTAGAGGTGGTGGACGGGTCAGGCACGCACAGGCTCCAGGTCCCCTCGTGAACAAGGCCTGGGATCCCATCTCTTTTGTTGGACTCATTTTCTAGTCTTGAAAACCAGAGCAAGATGTGTCAGAACAGCCATATAGATGATGGGCAGGCCAGCCTGTACCCGTGTGGACTTAGGAAAGCCTCAGAGCTTTGCTATTTACAAAGGACTCTCTGCCTTGGTCAATGAAATTTTGACCAGCCTGTTGCAGTTATCACACATAGCTCAATTCTGTTCAAATAGATGGGCTCATAAGAAGTCCTGGAGCTATGACTTAGTGCTTGGCTGCTAACCTAAAGGCTGGCTGTTTGAATACACTCAGTGATTCTGTGGGAGTGAGACCCGGAGGCCTGCTTCCTGAGCATCCCAGTCAAGAAAGCCTGACCAGGGAGTCTGACCTTCCTGCAGGTCACAGTGGGTTGGAATTGGCTCGATGACACCAAACAACAGCAACAAGTGTGTTTAAGGTGCTCACTGAGCTTTACTTTCAACTGTCCCCTCCGGCCCTTTTTAAATTGCCAAAAGCCCCCCCCACTGGGCCCTTTGAGGGTAGCCTCACTTAGAGTCCCTCCACAACTTTCAGAAGTAGAAACTTTTCCTCATCCTGAAAGGGGTGGGGAATCACAGGTCAGGCTAGTGACGAGAGGGCAGCCCAGAGACCAGATTGCTCTTTGAAGTCACAGAGACTGCACCACACCTGCAGGAGGGCGGCAGAGCTCAACCCAGCTCACCTTACTGTATCCTGCAGGGTGTTCGAAGCCAGGTTTGGCCTGCTTTGTTCACTTCTGAACCCCAGTGCCTACCCCAGTGCAGAGGAATCCTCTCCCCACAAAATGCAACAACAATCAAAACCATGAGTCTCAGGTTGTTTTCTGTGTCAAGAGGAGAACTGTGCTCTGTCAGGTGTTCAACAGCTGCACCCTTTCTGAAACAACCAGGCCTCTCTTTTGACGCACTTGTGAATGGGTTTCACCTGCCAACTTCGCAGTTCGTAGTCGAATGAATCGCCACACTTGTGCCATTCAGGGGCTCTGGCTAGCACAGTCCAGTGCTCGATAACTATTTTTTTAATGACTGGGGATTACAATGAATTCTGCATCCACAATGCCCGGATCGATGCAGCCCTGGAGATGCGCCCTCAGAATCCATGCGTCTCCTTTTCTGCACGGCAGAGGCAGGGTCTTCTACCTGGGTGGGTTTATAGGCATTGAGATGCTCACAGCCATGTCTGCTCTTGTTCGAAACCTCCAGCTTTCCTGGGAGCTGTGCTGGCCTGTAAAGCACCCTGGTGGCACAGCTGTTAAGGCATTTAGGTAACAACCAAATCAACAGTCACGATGTGAAAGAAAGAAAGTCTACCTGAGGACAGAATTACAACCTTGGAAATCCTGTGGGGTGGTTCTATTTTGTCCTGTAGGGCCATAAAGTGTAGGAGTCAATTTGATGGACAAGTGATTTTTTTTTGGGGTGCTGGCCTGTACACAGTGTGTAGAATAGGAGATTCTGTGAGAGTCTTCTGATAACATCAGTCAACAATCAGCCACTCACCGTAGAGTTGATTCTTGACTCCTGGCGATCCTATGTGGGTCAGAATAGAACGGTGCTTCGTGGCTTTTTCTTTTTTCTTCTTATTATTAATTTTAATGAAAGTTTACAGAGACTTTGGATTTCTATTCATTCATTGTTACACTTGTCTCCCTGCCCACGTCGCCGCCCCCCCACCCCACCAGTTTGCTCTTCTCTTTGAAAAGTAAAAGAAAAATTCTTTCATTGTTTTACAATCCCTTCCTGCAAGTCGACTCCATTATGCAGCCTTTATTCTAGACTCCTGTCATGACAATAATACCTAATCATATATCCCTTTTAAACAGTTCTCTCCCTCATCTGTTTTAATACAATATACATAATTCATCCCATCTTTCTTAGTCACCCCCCAACTCCAATGTTAGTTCTGTTTTACAACAGTGGCACCATGCAGTATTTGTCCTCTATGACTGAGATATTTCACTCAGCATAATGTCCTCCAGGGTCTCCCATTCTGTATATTTCATGAGTTCTTTGTTTTTTAAAGCAGCATAGTACTCCATTGTGTGAATATACCACAGCTTCTCTATCCATTCGTTTGTTGATGGGCATTTAGGTTGTTTCTAGCTCTTTGCTATTGTGAACAAAGCCGCAATAAGCATGGGTGTGCATCTCCGTGGCTTTTTCAATGGCTGATTTTTCAAAAGTAGCTCACCGAGACTTTATTCCAATACTCCTGGATGGAGCAGAACCTTCAGCCTTTGCTTAGCTACCAAGTGAACTACCTGTTCATACTACTCAGAGACTCCCCTTACCTTGGTGGCTATTAAATGTTGGCACCATGACCGAACTGTCACTTTCTGAGATGGCTCTAACCACCTTCTCCCGTCTTTAGAGAAGGTGAATGAATGAATGCATTCACTCATTCATCTACTTAACATATGTACGAATTGTCCACCATATGTCAAGCTCTGTGCTGGGTACTTAAGAAACAACAGCAAGCAGTACACAGGTTTTGGACACTGAAAATCCATGTCTAGCAAAGGTCTCACTGTTGTCCTGCTGTAAAGAATGCATTTCTAAATCTGGCTTAGAGCCCAGTCTTCCTGTTGGGATTCTGGGATTCTCACCAAGAGGAAATTCATCATATACTTAATTTCCAAGAAAAAGAAAATAAATCACTAAGCAAAACAGCGCTGTGAACCTTACAAAGCAAACACAACAGGAAGTCAGTGGAGTTGGATGGATGGAAGGAGGGCTCCTCCCAGGCTGCTCCTCTGCTAGGGATGTGGGCTCTCCTCTTCTAAACAGACACTGGAGAACTGTCCAAAGGACACCTTGTGGGGCTTAGCTTCCCATTTAACTGGCCTAACCCTGTTCCTCCACCATCCTGGCTCCTCTCTCCTCTCCGCCGCTTCAGATATCAAGTTGACCAGATGACCTCTGAGGACTCCATCTGCATTAAAAATTCAACAATACAAGGGTTTTTCAGGTACTCTAGGACCGAAGCTCAGATTGGAGAAGGACTGTGTTAATGTTAAGTGTGGGTGGTGAAACAATTTGTTCATCCTAGTGACCTAGAAAGGAAATGGGGTCTTGTTTGGAAGAGAAGTGGCTCTGGTTCCACACATCTGTGCCAAGCCTTATGCTGATTCTCTGAAGCAACGTGAAATTGGTTAGATCATTCTGTTGGACCAATGGCTTCATGTTCTCAGAGCCAGACAATTCCACCAAAAAGTGGCTCTTCTGAGGCAGCTCAGCTCTGTTCCCTTCAGGAATAAGACTTTGTGGTGCTGAGTCTTGTTCATTAAATGCTAACTATGCACCAAGGCTTGACAGTGAATGAAGAAATGTGTGGCACAAAGTCCAGCCTTGTAGGTGGGAATGTAGCATCTAGAATGTGACTGCCTGGGTTCAATTCCCAGCTCTGCAGTTCACCAGCTCCATGACCTTGGGGCACATCACTTAATTTCTGTAACAGTCATTGCTCTTGTGTTTAAAATAGGAATGATACTAAAACAAACTTCATAGGAAGAATTCAAATGAGCTGTTAATCCCTAGAACAGTGGCTGTCACATAGTCATTATTTGGTAAGCATTTGGAATCACCATTTCAAAGGGCAACTTGAGAAGAGAGAGTAAAGAATTATAACGTAATGTGTGAAAACCTGGAGTTAGAAAATCAAAAGGGAAGAGCGCATTTGGCATTTCTCAAACTGAAAGAACCAAAGGAAAAAAAAAGTAAGGCTAGAGTGGCAGTATTTAAGTGTTCTTGGGCATGTTGCCAGGAGGGACCAGTTCTTGAAGAAAGATATCATGCTTGGAAGGGTGGAGGGAAGTACAGGAGAAGATGACCCTGGTTGAGATGGATTGATGCTGTAACTGGGGTAATGGTGGCAGGTGTGTTAGAGACAGTGAGACTGCTCAGGATAGAGCAGGGTTCAGAGCTGTTATACCTAGGGATGCTATGAGTTGCAGGAAACTCGATGGCATATAACAACAACAACAACCACAAAATAATAATCTGTGAACATGGAGTGTATGAAGCGTGAATGTGGGAAAACAAAAAGTTGTGAGAAGGTCTTCATGCTTGGAAAGATGGGGAGGTCAGTGACCCCCCAGTAAGATAAATTGACATGGTGACTTCAGCAATGTGCTTGAGTGTTTCTGGGATGGTGAGAACGGCACAGGATAGGGCACTGTTCAGGTTGGCTGTCTATAGGGTTGCTATGAGTCTTGACAGCCTCTAGTAACAACAATGGGTGAAAGACCATGATACAAGGACTGTAGCAATGGGATCAAAAATAACATTAGTGAAGACTTATACTGGACCAGCCGAGGGCTAAGAGCTTCCTATGCCATCCTTATAACAATCCTCTAGGGCAGAGAATGCCACTCTTTCCATTTTACAGATGAGAAAACTGACTTTGAAGGGTTAATCATGCTGTCTAAGACAGGGTCATGCTGAACCAGAATTTGAACCCAAGGAGAGAGGTAACAACGTTCACTCACATGACAAATTTTTCCAGCAGCTGAGGTAGACGAAGGGCAGAGTGTGGGAGAAACTTTTCCCCAGCCAGAAGTGTCTTTTCTGTCCTCAGCTGCAAAGAAAAGAACTCAAGATCTGAGAGACAGTTAGGACTCCAAGGTGTGTCTGGCCTCAGACTTTAGCCATCCGTCTCTTTGACACCTCTCCATTCCTAGTCCTCGACACTCCACCCTAGATGTGGATGAGGCTTTCCCAGATGCCTCCCCACGCCTTGTGCTAAGTGGGCCCCAGGACAGGAGGAGCTGACCTTTTTTCTCTCTCTTTTGAGCTACCCTCTAGATGGCAAGACCCAACTGACCAAGAGGAGGTGACGGAGAGCTGCATCTGACTGTGTCACACTGGCAGGCTGGGAGACTAAGAGCCCACTGCTGGTTGAAGGCCAGGAAACAGAGAAACCAACTTCAGGGACTAATGAAATTGGGGACAGTAAAGGGAGGAGGGGCCCTGGCTGAGGAGATGACCCACTAAGGGCTACTGGTAACCCAGGCTGGGCTAGAGGGGAGAGCTGGGGTATCTTTCAAGTCACGGTGTTTGACACCCGAAATTCCATCTAAGTGATGACCCAATGTCCTGTCTGGATCCTCTGGCACCCAAGTCAGTGCAGGTATTTTAGAATAATATGCAGCCAAAAGAACAAAACAATAATTCCCTTGGGAACTAAACACACAGGGTCTTTACGTATTTAGTTTTTAGTTGTGGTTTGGCTAAAGTTGTCAGAGCAAATGGATTTTCCATTCATCAATTCACACCCGTGTTATTGCCTAATAGTAGTTGCAAATCCAAATAGTAGTTGTAGCCGCATGCTTTCTCCATTCTCCTTGAATTCCCATTTCCACTCAGGCCCTTCCTCCGTGCCCCTTCTGCCTCCTGAGCTTTGTTTTCAGGCAATTGCTGTCCTTTTGGGCTCCCGGGGTTAACTATTCTGAGAAGACTCTGAGTGTACTCTCCACTTTAGAGGCCTGCCTGTTGTCTGGCTGCGTGGTGATTCTTGGGAGTGGCTTCATTTCCAGCTTTGAAGGGTATCTGAGGACCACTCTCTCAGGGTTTCCAACTGTCTCTAGCGGATGGACAAGTCAGACAGACACAGGATCTTTCTGAGGGTTGGATGACGTCATGTGTGTAAAGCCCCTGTTCAGACCTGGCGCCCAGCAGATGGCCGCTGTAAGTATTAATGATCATCTGCTCTGGGTAATAGTTGAAATAATAGCCTGGGAACCCCTCCAACAGCCTAGATAAGCGCTGGTGTTGATCCTAAAGCGGCTTCCGAGCTTGATGCAGGTTTTCTTTGTGGGCATTAGAGGAGGAACCTGAGGACTGAAGAGGCTGCAGCCAGGCAGCAGGATGGGGGCAGGAGCTGGCCAGGGTTGCGTGCCCTTGCTGCCACCCGCAGCGTCCCTGCCGTTCACACACGCTTTGCGAGACACACTGGGTCACCATTCGTGTGTTTGTTTATTTATGCCCATTCAACCAGCAGCTGTTTGTTAAATATCCTCTCACAAGGAGCTGGCCGTGGGCCATGGACCACTCTGAGAACCCACAGCACGCCGGCACCTGGATGGGTGGGGGTCAGGAGACATCCTGGGCGAGGTGCTGCCCTCTCCCCAGGGAGCCTTTTGGGCAGGAGGAAGAGGCAGCATCTACGAGGAGGGCGGTTTCGTGCTGCCAGTGCTGTGGGCTGGTTGGTTCTCAAGACTGGGCAGTCACCCTGTGTTATGAACACACACAGAGGGTCCTACAGAAGGTGCCAACAAGGTGGGCTGCGTACTTTGTAGGGAGAGCCCAGTTTGAGATTTTGGAACACCAAGTTTCATGCCATCCCTGCCCTTCCCTTGGCTGGGCAACCACTTAATTTCTTCCCCAAATAGGTTCACCATCTGTCAGTGGGGAACAACCCATCCCAGAGGCATGTGATGTCTCTGAGTGTAGACCCCAAGTGAAGTGCATTACTGTCACCCCCATAACCCCCATCTGTGTGGGGCCACTGCATGCTTGCTGTCAGCTCACCCCAAATTCTAGTTTGTTTCCCCCTGGAATTGGAGGCCACTGTATGTGGAACTGAAGCCTATGTTGCCATGGTAATGGAGAGGCATCTGGATTCTAAGCCCAGGTGGGGCTTGGAAAGGGGCAGGGCAAGTGGGCCTGAGGGGATGGAGGTGTGTCCTGAGGGGTTAGGGGGCTGCCTGTGAGGACGTGGATGAAGGAGAGCAGGGCGGGGAGCTGAACCTTCTCTTTGGTGCCTCTAGAACCCCAAAGCTGGTGTTGTTACTGTTTTATCCACACTTTCTGAGATGGACACACATCATATGTTTCCTTTACACTAAACACACTGCAGTGTGTTACATAAAAGCTATGTGGTGTCCAAAAGTCTCCTGAGGTGCATGCAAAACAGGATTTCTCACACGGTTCCCCCCTGGCTCACCCTTCATTTCCCAGAGACCCCTAATGAATGACAACACCCCACCTCTGCAGAGGGCCGGAACATCCTGCTCTGAACAGCAAGTTGTGTTTGTATAGGAGGGTGCTCCAAGAGATACCATATAAGGCACATAAATCCAAGAGTATCATGGGAGAAGGGTTCTTCCCTCCTCATCTGGGGTGGACCACAGGTCCCTCCCCTGCTCCCTCCAGTCCCTGCTGGGAAGTTGTCTCCCTGGGAACCCCTGGGGACCCTTGTTCTTGGTCCAGCCTGCCCACTGCCCACCCAGCTGGAAGCAGCTATGTCAGTCAAGGGCCAGGGATCGTGTAACAATGCACTTCTCCACCTAAGCTAGCGTTCTAAATTTACGTCACTGTCTTCCACATTGACAGCTATTCCCTGAAGGTACAAGGTGTCAGGCAGATAGAGAAAGTGAGGATCAGAGAGGCTGAAGGCCTGGGCTAGAGTTACCCAGCGTGGTGGGCTCACGGGGCCTCCTGAGCCTGGTGTCACCGCCTTGTGTCCTGGGGTGGAAGGGCAGGCCTAGGTGGTTCAATTTCCCAAAGAGCGGATCATGGCTGACTCTCTTGCACTGATGAACTATTTAGAGAGGACGTGGTAACAAGAGGGGGTCCAGCTTGGAATCACAGAGGAGGGCTCTAGGAGCCCATGCTGACTCCCTAAGTGAAGGCTGAGCCCCCATACTAGTTCCACAGGCATCAGGGATAGCGTCATAGACATCACTAGTGGACATTTATAAATAACCTTTTGCGGCCCTGCCTGCTGTGTCCCCCCACAGGTCTCAGGAGAGGGGGACGTGCTTTCTGCCTTACCCCCAGGGCAGCTCAGAGCTTCTCAGCTGCAGGGCCCCTCAGCTGCCTGCTTCCAGACCCCAGGCCCCATGGCCCTTAGTGCTCCGGCAGCTGCCTGTGTTCCCAGGAGCAGATGGACACTGGCTCCCACAAAAGGGATCTGTGGCGCCCGTGCTGCGTTCCCATGGCAAACCCTGGCCCTCCATGCTTCTAATTACTCCTGGTGTTCTTTTCTTCCTTTAGCGTGGGCCTGACCAGGCTGGGAGGCCTTGTCCTGCCCCCGCCCCCTTCCCCCCAGTGTCCTCTCAGGAAACGCTTCTCACACAGCAGCTTGCTCAGTCACCCAGGGGCCCGGGGACCAGGTGGCAGCTTGACGCTTTCTCTTCTGCTCCAATTCTTTGGCCTTTAAACTTGTAAACAAATAAGCAATACACTGCCCTCTTTCCCTTCCCTCCCTACACCCGAAACCAAATCTTAGGTAGAGGTCTGGTAAATGAAGTTTATAGAAGGGTAAGTTCTCTGCCTAAGGGGGGCTGAGGTCCCCATTTCCTGCCTTTCGCTTCTCCAAAGTTCTTGGTATTTGCTGGCTTTTGCCTCCATGGAACCTCACTCCTCTGGAAAGAGGTGGACGATTTGACCTCAGGGAGGCAAACCCCTTTTCCCCTCAAGTCCTTCTCGTACATAGGGAGATTCTAAGAAAGTTACAGATTTGGAGGTTTCTTCTAACAGATTTCTCACAAGCTGAGCTTATCCAGAAGTGTCTCTCAGAGTTCCTTCTGGGACTCAGTAGAGGGTCTCAGACCCCTGGTCCCCTCTCTTCGGCCCCCAACTCGGTTCTTCTATCTCCCAGTTCTCCCTCCTTGCTGACTCCCCTGTTGTTACTCCCCAGCTCCATAGATCAGGGCCCACTCTGCTCTGCTTCCACCAGCCTCAGCTATGTTTGGGGTATAGTCATTTCTTTTTCCTGCTTTTTCATAAGAAATTGCTTGTCCTGAGCTTTGTTTTCATTTCTCTGTCAGTCTTAATTACACTGTAGTTTCTCTAGACTGGGGAGTCTTGTTCATCAGGCCACTCTTGGCCAGTCTTATGTGATGGTCTGGAGCACATGGGGAATTTGAGGCTGTGACAGACCAGATGGGGAGATCTGTCGGCCGAGGAGTGGCATGAGTCATTTTGGGGACTCCCTTCAACCTTCATGCTAACCCTTTCCTTTGCTTAATGTCCAATGAGCAGGCGTTGATCACGTAGTATGTACCACTCCCTGGCTAAGAACTGGTCCTAAGGCTAACCAGCCCAAACTCCCTGCCTGCCCTTAAAGACACTGAGTGACTAAACAAATTACTGAATCTCCTACTTCAGTTTTCTTATCTCTAAAATGGGGACAATACCTTTTCATGGAGTTGTTTGAGGAGTAAATGAAATAGGGCTTCACACTGTGTCTGGCCTAGAGTCAGCTCCCACCAAGTGTGACCACTACCTGTGGCTGAAGGGTCAGCAGGCTCTTCCAGGCATGCGGTGACAGGTCTCTGGCTTTTTTGTTTTGTTTAGATTGTTTGGGTTTGTTTTTCTGTTGTTTTTTTTTAAAAATTTTCCCAGTATCCGAAGCACTTTATTTCAGATCTAGAGAAGAAGAGAGAAACCTCTCAAAAACTGCCTCCAAGGTCCCTGGCTTTTGAGCAGTCTTGGTAGCAATAGCACTAACTAACAAAGAAGGGGCTGACATTCCTTGGGTACTTTCTCTGTTGAGAATCTCTGGGAGGTAGATGGTAGTAAGCCCACTTTACAGATTTGAACACAGAGGCTGAGGGTTGTTAAAGAACATGCGCAGAACAGCACGACCTGGAGAGGCTTCCAGGGATAAAGGAAACAGATTTAATCCTTTGGGAGAGATGTTTGTCAGCCCCTCACCCCATGGACCCCAGACCCCACCTGTACAACAGGCTATCAGATCAGACTTTGTGGGACCTTGCAAAATCAGTGCCCAAAGACTCAGAAAAGAACTGTGCTCACCAGTATTCAGGCAATTCATCAGAAGTGAGTTCAGAGATACTGGCTAAAAATCTCTTTGTGCAGAGACTGAGAGATTTGCAGCTGCAAAACCCAGCCCCTGCCCCCAGGGAGCATCCTGACTGCTGGAAGGAGGAGGGAGTGAACATTAGCTATGCAGGAAGAGAGGTTTAAACCTGGGGACTGCATCCCGACCGGAAATCAGCACAGGGGCTGACCGTGGATTATTTTAAATTGTGGATATAGGAAAGGTCTTAAGATGGTATAAAATGTATTACATTTAATTACATCTTGAGTAAATAGCCTTTAATGAAAAGAAGAACGTTTCATAAAACTGAGACTGGAAGTCTGAGACTTGGAATTAATGTCATCCCTCCCTCCCTGCCCCTTCCTTCTCTTTTTTCCCTCTCTCCCTCCACTCCCCTCCCTTTCATCCAAAATGTATTGGCACTTGCTATGTGCCAGGCATTGTGCTAGGCACACCATGAATAAGGAGCTTTTCGATTGATGAGCGGGAGCTCTGGTGGTGGAATCAGTGGGGAGCTATGCTTCTAACCCAAAGGCCATGCTCCTGGTGGTTCGAATCCACCAGCAGCTCCATGGGAGAAAGATGGACAATACTCTTCCATGAGACTTAGAGGCTCAGAAACCCACTGGAGAGTCAGCCATAAAGCTATTTTGACTTGACGTCAGTCAGAAAGTTTGTTGAGGGAGACAGACAATGTCAGCATTGCTCCCAGATGTCCACATGTGGAGGATGTCACAGAACCCATTAGAGAGCACCTCACCTGTGGTTGGGGGAACATTTCTCCAGGAGAACTAATGAGAGCCAACTAGAAGGACCTACAATATTTTGCTGGGTGAAGCTAAAATGAGGAGCTGAGGCAGGGTACCAGGGAGAGGGCAAAGCATGTACAAAGGCTGCATGAACCAAATGCAACAAGTGCAATGAATGTTGCTTGAGGACAGAGGCATGCAGGGCACACAAAGGCAGGCTTGGTGTTCAGCTGGGGTTTTGTGGGACGATTAAGAGTTTAATAAGCAAAACAAACATTGCAATTGTTTTGGGCAGAAAGAGCTGCAAGAATCCAAAATCTTTGTTATATTTGGGGTGTAAGGCTCAGTCCACTAGTGCAAAGGCTCTATATTGTAGAAGGTGATGGCCTTTTCAGAAACAGGGTACAAGGACTTGGCATGGGTCTCTGGGTCTAAGAAGACGCTCTAGGACCAGGGATCTGCTCGTTGTGATGGTGGCCTGCTTGAGGGAGGTAACACAGAAATAGAGAAGAGAAGCAGGTTCAAGAGGCGTTTAGGAAGAGGGTGTCTGTTTTAGATAACTGATGAGCGGTGGTTGGTGGAGATCTTTGGCAGACGGCTCTGGCATTTGTGTTAGTGTTTTCTAACTGCTCTGGTAGATCCTAACGCAGACTTGGGAGCTCTGGTGGTGTAGCTTGTAGGCAGTTGCACTGCTAACCTAAACAAACATCTGTCTGGCAGTTCAAATCCACCAGCGACTTCTTGGGAGAAAGATGCGCAATCTCTTCTTGTGTGATTTACAGTCTTCAAACACCCACTGGAGGGTCAGCTATGAGTAGGTTCTAATGTCGCTGAGCTGAGTTCTGCCAGGTAACGCAGATCTCATCAATGCCGTGGGAACCCCACTGATGGGTATCAGTTTGTATGGGGGAAGTGAACTTGAGAGCCTGGTGCTCCAGGAGGGGCCAAGAAGCCAGTACTTTCTCAGGCAGATTAGCTCCAGCCTGTGCGGTACACGGAATAGTGTCTTCCTCTGTTTGTATTCTGATGAGAAAAGGAGGCCTTGATGGCTCAGCGGTGGAATATTTTCCCCACAGGAGACCCAGCTTTGATTCCCACACACTCCACCAGCGGCTGCCAGTGGAGGCTTGCTTGTTGCTATGATTCTGGACAGATTTCAGCAAAGTTTCTGGGTTAAGGTGGATGAGGAAGAAAGACCTGGTGGTCTTCTGAAAATCAGAGATCCTTGGATCTCAGTGGGCTGATCTGTAACCGACCGTGGGCAGGGCTGATTTCCCTGTGCATGGGGTCATCATGGGTCAGGGCCAATCTGAGGGGGGCCAGCAACAACAGGTGGGAAAGCTGAGGGCCACACGGCATTCATGGCCAGTGCCGGGGTTAGAAGTCATTCATCCCTCCAGATCACTCTGTGGGTGAGCAGCAGTGGGCTTTCCCCCCCTTTCTCTATGAATCACCCCTCCATCTCCAAAGTTAGAGGGCCTTGGGGAGCCTGGGGGAAGCACTGAGCCTCAGCAGCTGAATGTCTCACCTCTTTCAACCCCCCACTCTGAGCAGCAAGCAGCTGAAACCAACCAGATGCCAATGGCGGTGACCCTAGTGCCCTGTGGGGGGTTCATCTGCTCCTAATTAGGACCAGAGCAGGGAGAAGTGACAACATGATGCACGGCAGCTGGCATCTGGTCCCCAGGATGCGAGGGCAAGTGGCGGGAAGTGAAGGGCAGGGCTTCCAGGCCTCCTTGTCCCTACTGGAACAGTGCCCCCCCTTTCCCTCCCCTGACTTTCCCCTTTGACAGAGGAGGATGCCACAGGGTAGAACAGGGTTCAGATCTGTTGCTCACAGGGTCCCTAGGAGTTATATTCGACTCAGCAGCACGTAACAATCACATCTGTCTTACGGGGTCACTCCATAAGGGAAAATCATCTTCACACACTTTTTGGAGTATTAGTCTGATCCTGTGGTTTTCCAGATACTGACTGCACTCATCTGCTTTGATAAACACAAGCCCTCTCCTTTAAACTTGATCTTGACAACAAGTGGAAACCACAGGGCAAAGCACTGGCTTCCTGTCAGGATTCCTGCCTCAACATGGCTCATTCTGAGGGGTCCCTAATTGGTCCTGATTCATGTCACAGATGAGGAGACAAGCCCAGGAAGGTTAAGAGACCTGCTCATGGTCACACAGCAACCTCCTGGTTGACTCCTTATTTCTCCCAGGTGCCTTGTGCGGGCTCAGGCACACGCCTCTGTGTGGGGTTCCTTCTTTCTCCAAAGGGATATCCAGGGCTCCCTTCAGACCCCTCACTCAGCAAAAAATTTTGAAGGCCACACAGATGAGAGGAATAAGGGACTGATTACTCAGTAAACAAAGTTAGTGTAGCCTTGCTCACGCTTTTTACCTAATGTGTTGGAAACTGTTTCTCATGGATTTCGAGGGAAATCTGTGTTGACCTTGCTTTCTGGATGGATATTCTGTCCCTGTGAGGAATCATAAACGTGAAAAGAGGCCTTGATTCTGCAAGAAATCACTGTTCACTGTGAGGCCGGAGGAGAGCTTGATGCCAGCCATCCCTAGAAGCTGAGTCTTTGATGAGGTGAAGAATTGAAATAATTTACTAGATATTCGTAAGCAAGCACGCGTAAGCCATGTTTACTTGCTTATTGGGTCATCTTGCTCGTTAGCCAGGGAATGTCCTCCACTCTGGGTTGGATTAGAAGATGGGGTTTCCGGTCAGTCTGAGGCCAGGGAAGCCTTTGTGTTCCACCAAACAGCTGCCTCTTTAGAGCGCTCTGGGCTCTAGATGGTGATGATGGTGTGTGTGCGTGAAGGGGTGTGTGTGCCCAGGAGGAAGGTGAGGCACAAAAGTGGAAGCTGAGATGAAGAACTTTTCCACGTTGGCTTGACTGGCTCTAGTGGACAGAGGAGCAGCCCCTGGAGCCCCCGTGTCCCCAGTTTTGCTGCTCTCTGCTGATAAGTGGTTGAAAGACCGCCTTTATTTTGATACTCATGGAGGAAATCTACACAGCAGCCCCAAAGCCTTGCATCCAGTGCTCCTTAGCCTCACCCCCAGCCTTTTGCCCCCTCCTGATGTTTTATAACGATCTCCTGAAGGCAACTAGTTAATAGATCAGAGCTCATCTTCCTCTTGGAAAGAGAATTTCCTTTCCTCGCCTCTGAGGGAGAAGTGTTTCAGCTGAGCCTGGTCAGGTGTTGCTTTTATTAATACTTGTTCAGAAGGCTGTACTAGTGTCTACATAGGGTATTATGGTTATCACAAGAGTCCACAATTAAGGTTGCATAGTGGAATGTACTTGGGGCAGTGGGAGGGGTGTGGGGGGATTGTGTACCAGGGAAGGAGTGTTTCTTTTACTTTTGAAAGACAGGAGCAAACTGGAGGGGATGGGGAGGGCTGGGCGGGGAGAGAAGTGCAGCAATGAATGAATGGAAATCCAAAATCTCTGTAAATGCTCATTAAAATTATTTAAAACACACACACACACACACACACACACACACACACACACACACACAAGCCACGAGAGGATCAGGCTAGATGCCATCATAGGAATCTCTGCCAGCCTGTGACCCCCGATATGCACAAGAGGGATTTACTTCCAGACTTGGTGGTTCTGGCAAACGGGAGGTGGTGGAGTTCACCCACAGCTTCCTAGGCCTTGGCAGCAAGTGGCCATTGTCCATCCATCATGGTTCCTGAAGTTGAGGGGTCCCCGTAGGGCCAAGTTACCCTCCTCCTCTAGATGCCTTGATGCTTATAGTGGAGAGGAGGGTGGAGGTAAGATTTCCTTACTCATGTGCCAACTACCTGTACCACCACCTTCCCAGTACAGACTCCCTGGCTACTTCCTAATCAGATCACCACCATCACCACCACCACCTTTGACATTTGTGCTCCGTGAGTCTTGGATGATGTGTACGTGTGTGCGGCGGTGGTGGTGTGTGGGTATGCTCCCTGCCCACCCAGCAACACCGCCACACACACAGACAGGCACACATTCATACATACACACAATCCCCATCATAAATGTAGTCCCCCGGATGCAAACACACTCTAGTATAAACACACAAGTGTAAACATCATTGTTTTATAGAATGCAAAGGCTCAAGGAAGTTAATCTTAACCTTTTTTCCCCCTAGGACCTGGGGTCTGTAGATTTCAGACCTCTTTCTGTGGTATCTTATGCCTTGACTCAGGGGGTAGTGGTGCCTGACTGGTAAATTTCTCACTTCCACGTGGGAGATCCAGGTTCAGTTCCTGGCCAGTGCTCCTTATGCATGGAAGAGCAGACTGGCAGTGAAGACGTGAGTGTTGCTGTGATGATAATCAGGTTTCAGTGGCGTCAGCTGGGATGAAAGGTCTGAAGAGCTACTTAAATCAGCCATTGCAGACCCTGTGGGTTCCAACAGGCAGTGATCTCATTGTGCTTGGATGGCTATGATTGGGGCTGGAGATTTTACTCAAAAGCAGTTAATGGCAACCCATCTTATCTAGATCCATCCATCCATCCATCCATCCATCCACTTACCCAACAGATAATTATCAAGTAGTCTGTTGCCTAGAGGATAAAGAGTTAGTTGCTCTGTTAACCCAAAGGCAGGTGGTTTGAATCCACCAGCTGCTCCATGGGAGAAAGATGGACACTCTTCTCCCATGTAATTTACAGCCTCTGAAAACCTGCTGGAGGGTCAGCTTATAGTCTGTTCTGGCTTGACAGCAGAGAGAGTTCTGTGGGTGTATATAGGCCTAGAGGGATGAACCAAGATGGGCCCACCTTGCTTCTGCCCCTGGAGCTGTCCGGGACCCCTCTGGCTCTGTTTTTGGGAACAGTGCCGCCTCTTTTTGATAGGAAAAGCCAGGTGTGTGGCAGGAAGCATGGGCATGGAGCTCCGGGAAGAGATTCTATTTTCCTTTCCCCTCGCTTCCTCCTTCCTTCTGCCCACAGCTGACTGGATTTCACCTCTTTGGGGGAGCCTCCACCTTCTGGTTTTTGGAACCTTTGGCATGCTGAGTGGAATTTGGGTGGGTGGAAGCGGCTAAGTACTGGAGCAGGGAGAAAGGAAATTGACGTTTATGGGCCCTTGACAAACACATCTCATAGGTGATTGCTCCCCACAGTCTGGGGGGCCCCAGGCAGCAGGCGCTGGAGGTGAGGTGGCCAGTGGGGGTGTGGGCCAAGCCAGGCCAGCATGATTGTAAGGGTTCACAGTCGTAACCTCCTGTCATCACTCTCTGGTAGCACAAGGCCCAATTCTGCTCAGTAGATGCATTTTTCTGGGAGCTTGGATCTTGTAATTGTGGTTATCAAACTTTAGGGTACGACTGAGGCTTGTGTGGAAAAAAAATACAGGTAACCGGTCCCCCCTGTGGAAGATCAGCTCCATGTAGAGGGGGTGGGGCGGGGTGGGAGTCTCCGTCAAAACAAGCCCCTTCCTCCGCCCCCCCCACCCCCAGTCCCTGAGAAGCTGGTGGGGGCACTCCAAAGTGAGGAAAGCAGCTTTTCCACAGGATGAGTGAGGCCTTTGGATGCATCCAGTGAATTTGTTGTGCAATTGCCACTTCTCGCCAGCGACAAGGGATTTACATTGAACCTGTGGAGGAGAAACTTGTCTGGACTTAGTGTCGAATTTCCCTGGGGAAATTGGGATGCTCCCAGCCTTCTTACTACAGCCCAAGAGGGTGTGTAGCAAGGAAAACATGAAGGCATCGGAGGACGTCCCCAAAGGGGCCGTGGTAGTGCAGTGAGTGAGCCACTGGACTGCTATCAGAAAGGCTGATGGCTTGAACCCACTACCTGCTTCACAGAAGAAGGATGCACCTGTCTGCTTCCATAAAGATTGAAACCCCCTGCAATCCCATAGGACAGTGTCCTCTGTCCCATCAGATGCTCTGGTGGCCTAGTGGGTATAGAGTTGTGCTGTCGACCATATGGCAGGCAGTTCGAACCCACCGGCTCTGAGGGAGAAAGATGGGTAATCACCTCCTGTGCAATCACTGCTCTGAAAACCTGCTGGAAGGTGAGCAATGGGTCGGTTCTAAGTTGATGGCAATAAGTGAGTTACTGAGTCCATCCTCTAGGCTGGATCAGGTTAGAAACAGCTCAAACACGGTGGGTTTAGTTTTTGGTTTGGATGAAATCCAGAGCAGAGCAAGCCAACTGAGAGGATGCAAGGGCCTCTTTAGGCTAGGAACAGACCAGAAACCCCAACCTTCCTGATGTAAGGGGAGAGGATACCAGGCAATAAAAAGGGTCAGTCAGGGATCAGTGTCCTTCCAAAGCAGAATCTTGCTGCAGAAAGTGACCTCTGAGGTTATCTTGTTCCAGGGATAGCCAATGCGGGGCGCACAGGCTGCCAGCCCCTCTTGCGGTCCAGTGAAAGTGGCTAATTGAGCACGGCAGCTGCCCCCCAGGCCTAGAGAGAGCATCAGAACCCTCTTCCCAAAGCGCCGCAGGTCTAGCTTTTCCAAGATTGGAGATGGCACTTGAGCTGCATGCAAACCCTTTTGCCAGTTCCAATCTAGATTAAATCCCTGATCTGACAGAAGAAGAATCTGAGGCTGAATGAGGGAAAGTGGTTTCCTCAAGGGCTCGTGGTTAGTTAGAATCAGAGCTGGAAGGTGAAAGGAAATAACAGAAAAAAGGAACAGTTGTCTGTCGAGTTGGTTCTGCCTTAAGGTGACTCTGTCCATGCGTGCCAGGGTAGAGCTGTGCTTCCAGGGTCGGTTTTCCTGACGTAGATGAATCATTAAGTTTTTTTCCCCAAGTGCCTCTAAGTGTACTCAAACCTTGAACCTTTTGATTAGCAGTTGAGCCCATTTGGACCAGCCAGGGACTAGGAAAGGAGATAGCCCCATAGTAATAATGGCATTTTCAGGGATTGCCTGGGTTCCTGGTTGGCTCAATTGGAGAGATTTGGTTTGTAAGAGTTTCTTCTGCTTTAAGCTCCACAATTCACACAGTCCAGTGTTGTAAAGGTTTGGAAACATTGAGCAGGAACGAAACTTGTTTCACTTTTCTAACCCAGCACTTCTGAAAAGCATTTGGTCCTGGGACTCTCCTAACATCATATCCACTCAATTGTGCAGAATGATTTGTTGCGGAAACTCGTACTGGGATCTGTGAGTTGAGCAGAATGATGCTGGCAGGCGCTGTCCTGTCCAGGCCCATCTGAGGGGCCTAGGGATGGAGGTTCTCAGCACTGGTGCTGAATTCAGGATCTTCAGTTCACTGACCTTTAAGATGTCTTCCTGCCTGTGGTTTTGCTTTTTTAAGAGGGAAAGGGTGGGGTTGGGTATGAGTCAGTCCACTGAGTTCCAGACAACAGGTAAAAGCAGCTAGGAGAACAAACAGAATCATCCTGGAGAGGGTGAAACCAGGCTGCTCCTTGGGGATAAGGATTCTGAAGCTTTGTCTGACATACTTGGGGCATATTGCAAAGAGGGACCAGTCCTTGGAGAGAGACATCATGCTTGGAAGGGTGGGGAGAGAGCATAGGAGAGGAAGACCCTGGATGAGACGGAGTGACTCAGTGACTGGGGTAATGTGGGTAGGTCTGTCAGAGACAATAAGGTTGGCTCAGGATAGGGCAGGTTTCGGAGGTGTTGTACATAGGGTCATTATGAGTTGCAAGTAAATTGGTGACACATAACAATAACAATATCAAAATATGGGAGCACTTATGGTTCAATGGTAAGACGTTGCACTGCCAACCCAAAAGCACACGGTTCGAATCTCCTGGCTGCTTTATGAGAGCAGTATGAACAGTTTCCTCCTGTGTGATGATTGCCTCTGAAAACCCACTGGAGAGTCAGTCATGGGGCTGCTGCAACTTGATGGCGCATAACAAGTTTCAGAATCCATGAAAAAAGTTCCACCAACCAGAGTGAGGATGCACGTGAGTGAAAATTTGACTCCTTGAAGACAGCCCCCTTGTTGCTAGGTGCCGTCCAATCAGGTCCGTAGTAACCCTTTGCACAACAGTGCAGAACGCTGCTGGTTGACCACTGTACTCAAGCCCATTGTTACCACTGTGTCAGTGTTGACATCGCACCTTGGGAGAGTTCAACAGAGAGCTAAGGACACAAGACCAACAGCCACGAAGGACAGGAAATGCTGAGATCACCATCCTGAGCTCACGTGTGAACTCTGCCACAGTTTCTCCATTTCCAGACCACTAGCCCATGAGCTGACTCTGACCCACGACCACCCTGTGTGCGTCAGAGCAGAGCCATGTTCCGAGGCAGGTTTAGTGGTAGGTTTACTCAGAAGTAATTCTGCAGGCTTTTCTTCTGAGGTACCTCTAGGTGGACTTGAGGGAGCTCTGTTGGTCTAGTGGAACCCAAAGCCATGGGGTTCAAATCACCACCTGCTCACTGGTGGAACAATGGGCAACCTCTTTCCATGCAATTCACAGCCTCTGAAAACCCACTGAAGGGTCAGCCATGAGTCAGTTCAGAATCAATGGCACATAACCACAACTAGGTGGACTTGAATCTCTGACCTTTCAGTTAGTAGCCCAGTGTGTTAATCATTTGCTCCCATTCCCCACCAGGGACTCCCCTTTTTTTTTGTAAATTTAATACTAGTTTGCATACAAAACTCATACATGTTATGTTTCATTCATGTACATTGTGTTTCACACATTCGTTCATTCACGTTGTGGAAACAGTCCAATCAACAAATTATTGAATTAAGAAATTATGGTACATTAGCCAAACGGAATAGTATGCACTACTGAGGAGCAATGATTTAGTAAAAGACTATATAACACGGAGGAGTCTAGAGAGTATTATGCTAAGTGAATTAACTCAGTCTCGTATGGACAAATACTACATAAGGTCATTATTGTAAAAAGAGAACGATAACTAGTAAGATGTGTATACAAGTCCAAAAGGAGAACAAGGGAGTGTGTGGAGGGGAATCACTAGAATGGCAGTTTGGAGAAACTCCACTTTTCATAGTTTCTCGACTCTTGATTTGTAAAGACTCTTTTTTTTTAAAAAAAAAAATTAGTTTATTTTTTATGCAAATTTCCTCCCACACTTTCCTTCGTTGACGTTATGTTTCATACAATCATTCCCATATGTTGTGCGTTATAAAATTAATCACCATTGGTCTATGCCCCATTACCCTGTCTTTTCAGGTCCTCACCGGATCTTTCCCATTTCGTTTACCCCCTCCCTCCAACTACTAAATTTTGTAACCCTGTGATTTCCCCCCTACCCATCCTCAGCCCTCTGCTCCCACCCCTTCCTCCCATATATATATCTTACTAGTTATCCTTCTATTTTGTTGTGTAAAGACTCTTGACCATCTAATCTGGATGGTCAGTCTGCACAGATTAGGAATAACCAATGAAGGAGGAAGGGCAGGCTTGGGGGCACAGAAATGATAAGTGAGGAGAATGGCACTGTGATCGAGACAAGAAGAAAGTAGGGCGGGATTCCTCGTATGTAGTCAGTGTTTAAGGAGGCGAGGAAGTGTGTGAACGTTTATGAAGGTTTCCAGACCAAGTGACGATAGAGATGAAGTGAGTACATTTCTATTACGGGGAACATCCACTTAGGTGAATCATACCCAGCAAGGCTGACACATGAAACACTCTGTGTTCCAAAGGTGCCGGGTAAACTCCTGCCGGAAGCACACAGCATGTTACAGGAAAACAAAGCCTGGCAGAGTCATCTGGTTCAATCCCCTCATTTCACGGGCACAGAAGGCGAGATGGGGTTGGAGGGATCCGCTCCACCTACACTCAGCTAAAGGCCCACCCTGATGGGCCCTGTTCCTTGTCCAGCCTCTGCTGTCCTTGAGCGTGACCAGTGGTTGGATTATTACACCTGCCCCAGTCCACCTCTCCCGAGACAGATGTCCAGATGGCTGGGAGTGGAGCTCATGAATATTCCCAAGAAGTGGTAAGGAGCTGCTCTGTCATCCTGAAGGAACAGGGATCAAATCCACCAGATGCTCTGCAGAAGATGGGTAATCTCCTTCTGTGCAATTTACTGCCCAAGACAACACAATGGAGGGTCAGCAGTGGGTTGGTTCTGACTTGATGGTGCATAAGAACAACAACAGATTTGATCAAACCAGCACAAGGACCATTTCTAACCATGTCCCATCTCTTCTCCATTTCTTTCTACTCTGATGAACTTCTAGTTTCTCTTACTGTGATGGGTTTTTCAGACCTTCTTTATCTGTTCTTACTCTATGTCACACTCCGATTCCTCACCACTGGGTGATCAGGGATGTGTGTGTGTGTGTGTGTGTGTGTGTGTGTGTGAATACCCAGAACATCTTGCTTTCCTCTGAACCTCTCCCCCCTTCTCCAGCCCTGTGTCGGCCTCATGGCTCCCCTGCTACTTCCAGACCTCTGGTTGCTTTCGTCTTCCTGGCCCTGGTGAGATGGCCCAGAAGTGGAGAATTGTGGGTGAATCCCTCAGCAAACAGCTCCGTCTCCATCAGCCATCCCTGACCTGACAGCCGGGTAGCAAATGACAGTGCTTGGATATGGGTCATCTCTCCTTTGTCCTCCAGTGGTGTGGCTGACTTCATGGCAGCTTCGGGGTATAGATTCTATTTCTTTTCAGTAGAACTTGAATTTTAAGCTTCATGGAGTTCCAGCTTTCCATGAAACGCAACACTAACTCGTCTCTGAGTGATGGCATAGGTCAACTTCTTCCAGTTTTTCTCTCAGAGGAGAGATAGTCCATCAACCACCATTCGTGAGAATGTTAGGTATGTGGAACCCAACACCAGGAGACACAAAGGAACCAGGAACTGCTGTGGAACGTTCATTTCTAGGCTGAGGGTGGGGGTAGGTGGGCCACAGTTTCTAGCTGTACCACGTCTAAGCTGGGAACCTTTGGTCGTGATACTTAACTTGCCTCATGTGTGAATAAGGATATGAACTCCTCCTGGGGAATGAGGATCGGCTGGGATAATATAAACCACTGTGGACACACTCCGTGAATGGGGATCATCACCCCAAAACCAGGATCTCTTGGTAACTTGCACCTCTACCACCCAGCAGAGTCACCCTCAAAATCCCTGAAAACAATAGGTGTGATGTAGGCGCTCCACACATCATGGTGGTCTGAGAATGCCATGGACTGGGCTTGAGTCCTAACGCGGCTTTGGTCAGCTGGTGGCTGCGAGTGACAGTTCCCACCTCCCAGGGCTGAGGACCAAACAGCACCGGGAACCACTCTTTGTTATTTATAATTCTGAGTTCATACAATGCACATACTTGGATTGTATTTCACATACATAACTTTGTTCAGTCTTTAAGGCCAGAGACTGAGGCTCTTATACTCAGCATCTTTCCTTGCCATGTGCAGCCTGGAAAAAGCTTTTAAACTCCTTTGGGCTACAGGCTCTGGGTTCTGTATGGTGAGAATAATGCTATAAGTCTGAGAATTCGAGATGAAGCTCAGAGAGCCTAGCTCTGTTCATCGCACACACTTGGCTCCACCTTAGTGCCTCCCACCACCCTCAGTCTCCTCCTTCCTGTGTGTGTGGGATCAGCTCTGTCTTCCATAACTGTGTTCTAGAAATACAAGGGCTTCTGGGGACTTCCACAGTACAGACCCTAGGGAAGGCAGGGCAGTAGCTAGATCTGTCCACCTTACTTCAGTCTGAGCTGCTAGCTTTGTCTGTTTATATGCTAAAAGAAATTTACACATCACTAACTGGTGTTGCCCAGGTGCTTCTTGGATCTGAGTTGTGGGAAGAGACTGGAGCACAGCAATCTCCCTGCAGCACGCTATGGTCCGTAGGATCTGCTCCCTGTCTACCAGGCATGCCCGCCCCATCCCTGAGCCCCCTACATACCTCACTCATCCCCTCACCCCATCACCTGGTCTGGATGTCACCTAAGCCTACTTCTCCAAAGGTTTCTGAACCTCGCAGCCCATGTGAACCCCTCTCATGCATGTTCAGTGGGTGCTGTGCTGCTCTGATCACCCAGTGGGCCCAGCCCATCAGCTCCCCTGGCTAAGGCCCTTGGTGCTTCCACACACTTGCTGATGAAAGCTGACATGAACTCAGAATATTTTATTGTTTGTTAGCTTATGGAGAGGCAGCTCTGGTGGTTCAGACTGTAGGGAGTTGTGCTGCCAATCCAAAGGTGATGCCTCTTTGGTGGTTCAAATCCAGCAGTGGTTCTATAGCAGAAAGATGGACAGTGTCCTCCTTTGCAATTACAGCCTCTCAAAAACCCACTGAAGGATTAACTACAAGTTGGTTCCAATAGAGAGAGAGAGAGAGAGAGAGAGAGAATGAGAGAGAGCGTGCGAGAGGGCGTGCTTTTGGAGAACTACTTACAGACTCTGCAAAGTCCCCCTGTGGCCATGTCCTTGTCTTGCTGCATAGTGACCAGGATTTTAGCAGAAAATGCTTCATGAAGCTCATGTGTGGGTGATGGGTGATTCCATGAGAGAAGACCTCTTCTCTGAGGTCAAGGCTGGTGGATGAGGGACCAGCCTCAGGCCTGATGGTGACACTGTCCCTGTCCCATTTAGTCCCTTGCTCTTCTCATGTGCCAGAAACCTTAATCCAGTAGTTTTTCACACCTCTGCCAGGTGTCCAGCTCTGAGTTGAGTGAGTTGGGGGTGCAGATACTCAGCACACACCGGCCTCCGGAGGACCATGCCTCTGTTTTCTGAGGGAGTCTGGCTTTCAGGAAGTGGCCCCCACCCACGCTTCTCTCCTCATTCAGGCTCCATTCACTGCAGAATCACAGCATGGGAGCGCGCAGGGAATTGGAGGCCACTCCTTGCACCCTTAGGGAGCTCTGCTAGCCTAGTGGTAAGGAGCTGAACTGCCAGCCCTAAGGCACATGGTTCAGATCTGCCAGTGGTTCCATAGGAGAAAGATTGGCATTCTCCTCTCATGTGATCTCATCGGTACATAACCTTGCTCCCTCAGAGCAGAGCTGGGTGAAGGGGCACGGCTTGTGCTCAGGTCTTCCTGCCTTCCTATACTGATAGGATTCTTTCTAACTATGCAGTATTGGTCTCAGGGATTCTTGTTTCTCCTGGATCACATTTGCTTAAACCATGGGTCTGCCTTGAAGAACAGCATTGAGAAAGGGCACCGTGTTATGAATGTTATTAGTTGTCAGGAGTGCACGTGCACTGGTTTCATGCTGCAGTGCCCAGCGAAGTGGAAGGAGGACTCAGAGGTGTGGAGGACACCACGTTGTTAGTGATGTCAGCTTGAGGTACGAGGAGGGCTGCAGGACCCCAAGTTAGTCAGGTCCCATTGGACAAGACAGATCTCCTCCTTCCTGCCCAAGAGCTCCCTGTGGGAGGCAAGTTGCTTGTACAGGGGCCTCTGGAAGGCAGACTCAAAAGGAAATCTGTTCCCCTTCTTCCCAGGACTGTAGGAATGTGGTTCTTTGTGCTGGGGGTGCCCTTGGCTCTTGGCTTCATAGCTTCATGCCTGCCCTGTCCCTCCCTGCCCAGGCAGGTCTGGAGCTAAACCGTAAAAACACAAAACCCAAATCAGTTACTGAGAAGTGCACTCACACACGACAGCCCCACGTAGTAAGAGTAGACTGGCGCCCAGTAAGATTTCTGCTCGGGGCGTATGTGGAAGTAGATCCCCAGGATTAAATTCCACGATGCCTCTGAATGGGTCCGAACCCCCAACCTGTCCAGCAGCAGATTGCTTGACTGATTGGGTGACTCAGAGTCCATCTTTATTGTTGTTGTGTAACAGAGTCGGAGCCAACCCAGAGCTGAGCCTCCAGAGGGTTTTCAGAGATAGTAATCACACGGGACGAGATCGCCCGTCTGTCTTCTGCGGAGCAGCTGGTGCCCTTGAACCACGTGCGTTAGCGATTGCAGCCCAGCTTCTTGCCACGAGGCCACCAGAGCTCAGTGTGGATCCTTCTCTCTAATTCATTGGAATGTGAAGTCTCAGAATTGAAGTTCCCTGACTCCCAAAACAGACATTCCTCAGATTCTAATAATGTCTTTCCAGGGCTAAAAATGTCTACTTAGAGTTAGTTATGCAGCCATGCACAAGCCGCTGTCTAATGCGCAGGGACATGATAACTATAAAGGTCAGTGGTCAATCTGGAAAGGACTATGCATGGCCCGGCATGCTGGCAAGACTACCAGGTGAGAGCTTATCTACCCAGCTGGGTCTGGGATCTAGTGGACCTGGGTTCAAAGCCTGCCTATGCCGCTCTGTGCTGTTCAGGTATTTAACTGCTCTGAACTTTGTCTCCAGAGGCTCAGAGGAGCAGTGAACTGCCTTGTGGGGTTCTCGGAGGTGCCGTGGGACTGGTGCTGGCAAAAAGAAAGACAGAGCTTGTCCTTAGTGTCCCCAACCTTGCTTCCAGCTCCCTGCTGTCCTGAGGTGATCATCTTGCTACAAACCAGACTCACCAATGTCCCCCCACCCCCAGAGCTGCCTTCTCACTTCTGTGCAAGTGACTGGGAGGTGAGAGCAGTGGGGATGGGTGGGAGGCTTCCCTGTAGGCACTTCGTTGTTCTTGCTGTGCACCTTCCAGCCGGAACTGACCCGTAGCTGAGCCTCCAGCGGGTTTTCAGAGGCAGTAAGATGCGCAGGAGGAGATTGCCCATCTTTCTCCCATAGAGCAGCTGGTGGATTTGAACCTTGTACCTTTTTGGGTTGCCAGTACAACTCCTTACCTGTAGGCCACCAGAGCTCCCTTTAGAGACTTGAGGCAGGATAAAACCATCCGTGGAATGTGGACAAGTGTGTGCTTCAGGTTTGATCTTGGAAGCAGCATCTTTCTGGGGTAAAAGAAAGCGCTCTGGGCTGAGTGCTAGGCAGTCCCAGGCCTGTACCAGCTCACTGCACATGGTCAGGTGTGAGGCACCTGAACTGGCTCCCTGCTCAGTCAAGTGTTCCTGAAATTGCACTAAAGCTGGGCTTCCCTCCTGGGAGGACCACGCCTCTCGCCACCCTCCTGAATTCTGGCTGGTGTCCAAGTGACCCCTGGAGACTGTGGGTGGATGAGACCCCCATTCCCCTCCAGTCCAGCCAGGGCCAGGCTGGCTTTCTCTGCTCTCAGCTCTTCTCTGCTCGCATCCTGCAGGGCAGCAGGTCTCGGTTGAGGCTTCGATTGATCAGATGGAACATGGTTTTAGACACTTCTGGTGATTTTTCCCATTTGCTTCTCATGTGGCTCTAACAGATCCCTCCATGCACCGCCCCAAATTCAAGCAAGTGAGAAATCCAGAAAGATAGGGGTTTTGTTTTCCTTCATGTCCTGGCCTTGGGCAAGGACAACTGCAGATCCGATAATGGTCCCAAGGCCGTTTCTCTAGGAGCCTTCTGAATCAACAAAGGAAGTTCCCAGTGCATTTTATTACAGGCTAGTTCTTTGAAAAAAGATGCCCTGGTGCAGGAGGCAGTGGAACTCTGTCAACCTGGAACATTCAATTAACGTGACTTCCATGCATGCAGGGCTTTGATCTAAATGTGCTATAAATTCGAGGCAACGCCTCTCTCAGCTCTAGGGGCTAGTTCTCTGGGGGCCACAGAGTCTTGACTGCAAGAAACTTGGAAATATCACCCAGCTAAATCTCCAATAGAAAGCTCTGGTGGCTTAGTAAAGACTGTGCTTCCATCCTGAAGACATGCGGTTCAAATCCTCCAGCTGCTCCGTGGGAGAAAATGGGCAATCTCCTCTCGTGTGATTTACTGCCTCTGAAAACCCACTGGAGGGTCAGCAAGGGGTCACTTCTGACTTGACGGTACATCATAACAATAACAACAACAACACACACACAAATAACAACAACAATTCTCCAATGGAATGCAAGCTTACACCAGACCAGTTACTTGCTTTCATTCTATAGACCTATAGGGAGCTCTGGTAGCATAGTGGGGAGAGCGTTGCATTGCCCACCGAAAGGCATGCAGTTCAAATCCACTATCCACTCCACAGGAGAAAGATGAGCAATCTCCTCCTGTGTGTGGCCTCTGAAAACCCCCTGGGGGCTCAGCAATGGTCGGTACTGACTGCATGACACACACCAGCACAAGAGGACAGATGGTACCCTGGTAGCACAGGGGTTCAAGTGCTTGACTGTTAACCAAACTACGGACCGTTTTAACTCCCCTAGTCACTCCACAGAAGCAGGTAGCAATCTGCTTCCATGAAGTTTTACAACCTTTTAAACTTTATGGGCCATTCGGTTCTTTCTGGGTCAAGATAAATAGGAATCAAGTCATCAACAGGGAGGGCATAGGGCAGTTAGCAGTTCCAGGGTAGGGACCTGGCTGCTAACCAAACATTTAGAAGTTGAAAGGCTTGATAATCTACTTTTTTTTTTTTAAATCTACTTTTGAAAAATCAACCATTAAAAATCCTACTCAAGCAAGGGGTCACCATGAGTCAGAATCACCTTAGACTTAAGGCAACGAGGGTTCCTTTTTATTTTTTTCTTATTTTGGTGTTTCTTTTTAAGAAAAGCAATTTCAGAAAAAATAACTTGGAAATCTTCTGTTGTTACAGATAATTTAATGACACCAAATAATTTAAGCTAAGACGTTTTTAAACTCTCAACTCTCTCATTGCTATCCAGTCAGGACCACCTTGTAGCTGTCTCTGGTTTTCAGAAGTTGCAAACTGCACAGGAGGATATTGCCCATCTTTACCCTTTGGAGAAGCTGGTGGATCCAAACCATGTACCTTTGGGTTGGCAGTGCAATTCCTTATCCACTAGACCACCAGAACTCAGTAAAACAATCTCTAGGGCCCCAGGATTCATAATGAAAGCTAAATATAAAAGGAAATATACTGATATTGTAATCTGTTGTTGATTGCTGTCAAGTCGAGCACGGCTCATAGCAACCCAATGAACAAAAGACCTGAAGCCTTTCTATAACTATCATTGCTTCTCAAATTTCATAGAGTTTCCAAAGGCATGTTGTTTAGGAAGTGACTGCCACTCCTGCTTCCAATCGAGGTATTATTATTTTGTCTTTGAAATGTTAAACATTTTCTTTTCTTTTTTTTTTTTTAAAGATACTATCTGTTCTTCTCATGGCAGTGTAGCTAGCTCTGTAGGGTGGATTGACTTGGGGGGTGGAAGGGAGCTCAACTGTATCAGCACCAACCCATTCTTGCTCTCCCTCCCTCAGCCTTCCTGAAAGCACAGAGGCCTTGAGCTCCCTACTCCAGCTCGACCTCCTAACCTTAACAACTTCAAAGAAAGCACCGATTTCCAAACAAGACAGAAGGATTAGAATATCACATATCTGTGGTAGGAATACAATTCCATCCTTAGCAAGGGTTGAATTCTCATGAATTCTCATCTTCAGGGGCTTTATCAGGTTAGATAAAGATGGTCAGAAGAAGGTGAGTCATAAATCTGTTTGCCTTCTTGTAAGCTGGCTGACAGTGTAATAAGCTGCTGCGGTGCCCAGTGGTTGAAAATCCTATCACTCTTGCTCGTCACTCTCCAGGTAGGAGGGAGCGCACTTCGATCTCATTTGAGCTGGGTAGACTTACTCCTGCATTTGTGATTGGCCCTCTTGACTGGGTCCTCACAGGTCTGTGGTCCTGCCTTCATACCTCATGGCTGTTCATCCTCTAGAAGGTTTGTTTGGACCTCTTTACAGGCTGAGGATGGAACCTGAAAGAGCAGAGAAATACAAAGGCCTCCTGAGGTCTAGGCCAGAAATGCTGTTACTTCATTGTCCAAAACAAGTCACAAGACCAGCCATGATTCAAGAGATGGGAGAATAAGCTCCATCTCTTTGTGGAAGGAGCTGGAAGCTGCCTCGGAAGGGAATGGTGCAAGGAGGGGGAATCCTGGAGCCCTTGTCTCTGTTGTCTTTGTGGTCACACGTAGTCTTCTGCTCAGACACTGAAAGCCCAGGCCCCTTTAGTAAGAAAGAGAAGGGAAATGTTAGCAGGAAGCCTTTGGTAGAGAAATCCTAACTGCCTGGACATAGCAGCCCACCGGCATCTCCCAGGATGGTGGGCTTCTTGAAAACATTGAGTCTCTTCACCTCTGACCTCAAAACCAACCATGTGCCTGGTGTATGAGGAGGCCCTGAGCAGGTTCTCAGCTGATGGTTGCTAAACGGACAATGGCTTCAAAGGGCTCACATAACTCAGTTTGATGTAGCTTGATTCCAGTGATGGACAAGTAGCTTTGTTAAGTTGTTATTAACTTGCATTGAGCTGGTGACCTCCTGCCCGTCAACCAGGCTGCCACTCAGTCCTGGCCCTCCCGATGATTGGATGAGGCTCAGACTAACAGGACCCACTGGCTGTTTATTGGCTAGTTTTTGGAAGTAGATCACCAGGTCTTTCTTTTGTATTCTATCTTGCTTACTCCGGAAGCACCCAAAACACAGTCAGCATTTGAACTTCAGCTGACTGCAGGGTATGTGAACTGTGTTGACTGGGAATCAAACCCCATCTGTGTGGAGAAAATGAGCATTTGACCCCTGAAGACCTGCAGCCCTCAGTCTTTGTCAAGTGCCCAATGTCTAGTGCGCTCCGTCAGCAGCTCCGAGAGGCGGAAGACCTTGCTTGGTTCTGAGCCTGATGCTGCAAGAGACTTCAGAGGATTCAAGTGGCCTGGAAGCTGCTGCTGGCCTCGCACGCAGCACCACACCTCCTGTATCACCAGAGCCAGACGTGGAAGGGAAGGGCAGCAGCCCAAGTCTTTGGAAACTCTTCCCCAGGGCTTGGCATGGCCAGGGTGGGCTTGGGGGCACTATCTGCTGCATTTCCAAACAGCTTGGCTCAGCCCCGTCCAGCAGGTGTACTAAGCGACCTGCTGGCCCTTTCTCTCTGAAAGTCTGAGCTCAGAGGAACCCCAGCCGTGCGCGTGCTCAGAGCCACATGATGCTGGTGTGAGCCTGGTGTCTCTTCCACAGGCCTAGATTCTTTGAAACCGGAAGCTGCCTCTGCCAGGAGGCCATGGTTCCCCTGCCCTGAGTGACCTTGAGCCTGGCTTCCTGTGGCCAGCAGGGCTATGCAATGCCCAGAAGACCTCCTTTCTTCTTGTTCTCTGGTTCGGTGGTGGCTATGACCTTCACTGGATTTCATTCCTCTCTCATGCCTGCCGTCAGCCTTGCCTGATGGGGAGTGGGGCTGGGATGGGAGGTGAAGGGGATTCCTTCCAGGTCAGGAATCAGCTGTGAGCAAGACAATTTGGTAGATGACTGAGATGGGGTGGAAAGGGTACGTGTATGTGTGTACGTGAGAGTAGAGATGTGTGTGTGTGTGTGTGTGTGAGAGAGAGAGAGAGAGAGACTGTGAGATATCATGTTGAGGTGAGAATGGGGAAAAGAAGGCAGGTGGGACAGAAGAACACACACCAGTAGTTGTTATTAGTTCCTGTCAAGTCAACTCTGATTCATAGAGACCTTATAGACACACTATGCACAAGATCTGAACCTTGACCCATCCTGTGCCAGCCTCATCATCTCCCACACACTTGACTCCACTGTGTCAGCTCATCACATCGAAGGTCTTCTTCCTCTTTTTCTGACCCTTCATTTTCTTGAGCATGATATCTTTTTCCAGGAACTGCTCCCTTCTGACCACATGCCTAAAATATGTTCGATGAAGTTTCACCAACCTTGCCTGGAAGGAGCACTCTGGCTGCGCTCCCTCCAAGACAGACTGTTTGACACTTCGTGGGCTATTCAGGAGTCTTCTTTAACTCCACAATTAAAACACCCCAAAACAACAAAAACAAACCAACACCAAAAAAACAAAGCAACACTAGTTCTGTAAATGATGAGCACCTGTATTAGGTGGCTTGAGTCTTTCCTAAAAGCTGTTGATGGTCTAGGAGGAGAAACTCAGATTGGCTCAGGGGTTCACAAATCCCACATATGTGAAAACACTGGCCAGCAGTGCTGGGTAGTATCCAAGGATATGGTAAAGCAGGACTTGGGAGCTGGAGGAATGGAATTTTCAAAGAGGAGGATGATTTGCACTGGATTGGCATCATTGGGTTGGCAGTTCCTGAATTGCACGAGGGTCCAACATGAGTCTCCCGCTGTGGAGTTGAGTGTGTGTGTGGTCCAGCCCTTGAGAGTGGCTTAGAGCTGCTGACATCTTAGAGTCTGATGCCAGAGAGAGAAGAGGTCACAGATCAGGTACTGAACTCTTCCTTTCTCCAGCTCAGCGCTTCTGTCCTCTCTCTTCTTCTCGGTGCTTTCTTTTCTGGTCTCACCTCAACATAGCTGAGCATCTGTCAATGTAGGACACACGTGTGAGGCAGGGACTCTGGGCCTTCATGGAGCCAAAGCACCTCCCAGGAGAGCGACTGATGCCCAGGTGTGGAGTGTGGCCACCAGAGTGTTCGGTTTGGCGGACTGAGCCAGCGCCTGGGAAGCTGCATTCTAACAAGACCCCTAGGAAATGAGAGTCCTGAGAGATTGAGTCATACTTTATGAATGACAAAACACCTTCAGTTATAGGCATGCTCGATGTCCCAATAAGGATAGTGACACCTCAGAGGAGAAAGGCCTGACCAGACCCATATATGCAGCATGTGATAGAACCAGGGCTGGAGAAGTGGCCTCCTGACCTCAGGGCAGAGCCTGGGGGCAGCATGGGCAGGAAAAGCCAGACTTGAGGGAGGCTGAGCAAACAGGCTTCCTGTGGCTATGACACAGGGGTACCCTCCATCTCCCCTCAATCATTAGATTAGATTAGATATTCCTCATTAGATTGGGGCTTCCTCGGCATGTGTGCAGCTGAACGAGGCTAAGCCTGGAGGGGGACCCAGGGTGGTAGAAATGGTTCATGTGCTCAACTGGCACAGAAAAGCTGGAGGTTTGAATCCATCCAGAGGAGACTAAGAGGAAAGACCTGGCAATCTATTTCTGAACAACAAGCCAATGAAGGCACAACTGAATTCCCTGACATGTCAATGTGCCTCTTAGCATGGTGGCAAAGAATCAGAGTCTGTCAAGGGTCCTGTCTCATCCCCCCAGATCTGAACACGGTTGACATTATATCAGCCCTGTTCCTGCACTCCTAATGGCTAACTCCTGCTGCCCTACCATTCTACTTCCCCTCTTGGTCTCATTAGAATGTAGATGTGCTGGAAGGGCTCAGGCCTTGGTGTCAGGCGGACTCACAGAGCACACCCACCCCAGGTTTACGGGTAAACATCCTGAAAACAGCATTTAAAGATGAGGGAAGTGGGAAGGGTAAGGGTTGGGATGCCAAAAAAAGCCAGTTGACATTGAATTGACTTCAACTCATGAAATCCCCAATGTCAGAATAGAACTGTGCTTCACAGAATTTTTAATGGCTGAAGAGTCGCTGAGTGGACTTGAACTTCAACCTTTCATTTCGCAAGCAAGCATTTAACCACTTGGACCTTTTAGTGACTCCCTCTCTACACCAACTCACTGAGCCAACCACTAACTGTATTATCTGTGACCCAGACTACATTTTTCATTTATATCAGCAAACATTTTCTAATAGTCTTCTTCAACTTTCTGGTTCGTAGATTCTAGGAAATATCTGTTGAATGCTTTCTTGGGCGGTGTGCTAGGTGCCTGGTGCCAAGCAGTTCTATTACACTCTTGTGTCTGTCATCTGTTGTACACAGGGTCACTATGAGTCGCAGATGACTTGACAGCACATAACAACACAACAACAACACACCGTCTACGAATGATGTAATTGCATTACAAGCTCTCACTTCTCCCTATATTTTTCCTCCTTTAAATTGGATTTCTCTTGTTGAGAACACATACAGCAAAACATGAATCAGTTCAACAGTTTCTACACATGTCATTTAGTGGTGTTGATGACATTCTGTGAGCCATCCACCCATTCTCACGCTCCTTTTCTGAGTTGCTCTTCCCTCATTAACATAAATGGAGCCTTCCAAGGTTGCTATATAATCTTTCCAGTTGTTATCAATTTGATCCCATATTGATGGTACTTTATCAGACCACAAAGCTCAAAGTCAAAGATATCTGGGGATAGTTTTGGTTTAAGATGTAAAGACTGTCTCAAGACTATAATTTCAGGGTTTTGTCCACTTTTCATGGCTCCAGAAAGCCTAGAGTTTTTGAGAACTTAAAATTCCATCAAGACCAGCAGGCATACAAGATTAATAAGATAATATTTCCCCAGGGAGAAAGCTCAGAAGGCAGAGAAGGATGGGATAGAAGGATGAATTGGGGTTGGGGGAGTGGAGAATCACATGGAGGAAGTGGGAAGAATGGTTTTACAATGTGGGGACTGGAGTTAATACCATAAAACAAAATCTGCATCAATGACTGAATAAAAAAACAAATAAAAACAACCCAAACCAAACAGTTGCTCTGTAAACTTTCACTCAAATCTTCAACAGTTAACAATAGAAATACTAACTATAGAATGCAAAATAGATAAGATTTTGTTCTGCATTTCCCTCCTTTGATCAGGACCATTTTATTAAATCTTTGATCAATGTGTTCACTAGTGGTAACCAGGCACTTTCTATTCTGGCCCCATGACAAAGGAGGTAGTTCTTCAGAGAGACAGTTAGCCACACGTTCCCTATTCCCTCCACCCCTGTTCTTGAGTTTCTGCTTCCCTCTGTTTCTCCAGGTGAACAGAGACCAACTGTTGTGCCTTGGATCCAGCTTGCCAGTTTTTAAGAACCCAGACACCATACAAGGTACTGGGAGATAGAGCAGAACCATTAGATAAATCATTAGGCCAATTAGCTGGGATGTCCCGTTAAACCATGACCCAGACCTCCAGAGCAAGGAACCAAATCCCATGAAGCATTTGGTTGTACATAATCAGCTTCGGCTGCTACTCTCCCCCTCACCCCTGCTCCTTTGGTGTAAATGCATCTATTACATAAATTTTGCCAATTTAACCTTTTTATAGGTTAACCTTTTAACTTACTGAAAGCCATTGCAATAATGGCCTGTGCAACCCTACCCTTAACCGGGGCTATGCTTATGTTAAATATCTCATAGGCTTCCAAGGTAACGAAAAAAAGTATATCTCAGACAGAGTGCAGCCAGGGTGCTCCTTAGAAGAAGAGATGGTGAAACTTGGTCTCAAATACTTTGGCCATGTTGTTAGGAGGAAATCAGTCCTTGGAAAAAGGAAAAATGGAACGTCACCAAAGGAAGGGTGGATCCTGAATGAAATAGATATATACACCATAACACTGGGCTCTAGTGTGGCAGAAATGATGAGCATCTGTTGTTCATAAGGTTGCTATGTTGTTACTATCTGCTGTCGAGTTGCCTGCGACCCATAGTAACTCTATGCACAGCAGCTCTGAACCCTGCCCTGTCCTGATACAGTCTCACTAATTCAGACTCACCAACCCAATATAGTCATACTCAAAGGCACATAACACCACCACCCATGCAATTTTCTTATAATTGTTAATGCCTGCTCCTTTTTCTCTCCTGTCGCTGGTAACCTTTTTGTTCTATAATACATTTACCCTTGTCTTTTAGATAATGGGTCATGCAATCTTTTCATGATTTTGTTCAGCATAATGTCTTCAAGCTCCATCCATGTATCAAGACTTCATTTCTCTTACTGGCTCAGTAGCCTCCATTGTATGGATCTGCCACATTTTGTTTATCTATTCATCCATTTGGGTTGATTTCACCTTTTGGCTACTGTGAATAGTGCTGCAATGAACATTGATATACAGGTCTTTTTCTTTTTTTAAAAAAACAAAACAACTATGAGATATCATCTCACCCCAGTAAGAATAGCAAAATTCAACAGAGCAGCAAACAACAAATGCTGGCAAGGTTGTTGAGAAACTGGAACCCTTATTTACTGTTGGTGAGAGTGTAAAGTGGTGCAACCACTACGGAAGGCAGTATGACGCTTTCTCAAAAAGTTGGAAATAGAAATACCATTTGACCCAGCAATTCCACTACTGGGAATACACTCTAAAGAAACCAGAACTGCCACCCAAGTAGATATATGCATGCCCATGTTTATTGTTGCTTTGTTCACAATAGCAAAAAGTTGGAAACAACCCAAGTGCCCATCAACAAACGAATGGATAGAGAAGCTGTGGTATAGTCACAAAATGGAGTATTATGCAGCACTGAAAAACAAGGAACTCATGAAATATTATACAGAATGAATGACCCTAGAGGACATTATGCTGAGTGAAATATCTCAGTCACTAAAGCACAAATACTGCATAGTGCCACTGTTGTAAAATGGGACAGACATCGGGGTTGGTGGGAGCCTAAGAAAAGAGGGGATAATGTGTACTGCAGTGAAACAGATGAGAGAGAGAACTGTTTAAAAGGAATATATGATTAGGTATTATTTGCATGATAAGATTCCAGAAAAAGAAATGCATAGTAAAGTAGACTGTGAACTTGGGGATGGGCGGGAGGCATTGTACAACAATGAAAGAATTTTTTCTTCTTTTCAAAGAGAAAAGCAAACTGCAGGGGAGGGATGGGCAGGAAGGAAAATGTGCAACAATGAATGAATGGGGGAAAAAAATTAAATGGAAGAATATGCTGTAAATATGTATATAACACATTTTTTAAAACCCAAACAAAAACTCACCATGCCACCTTTCCGCTTTCAATTCTTTTAGGTAAATATCTAGGAGTGAAATTGCTGAGTCAGAGGGCAATTGTATTGATAGGTATTTTTTTCTTTTTAAGGAACTACCACTCTGTTTTTCACAGTGGCTGTACCATTCTGAATTTCCACCAACAATGGATAATATTTCAGTTTCCTTACATTCTTGCTAACATTTGCTTTTACTGTGTTTGTTACTGTTTTTTTGTTTGGCTTTTAGATGTTATCCACAGCGTTGATTTGTATCTCTCTGATGCTTGTCTCCACAGTCAACACTCATGGCCCCATTCTCAAAAGGAGAATTGCAATAGGTAAATCTGCTCTCAGGAACCTAGCCAGAGTACTGAGAAGCAACGATGTCAGTCTAGAGGCCAAGGTGTGCCTGATCCAGGTCATGGTCTTCACAATTACTTGCTATGCATCAGAAAGCTGGACAATGACTAGGGATGATAGGAGAATTGATGCCTTTGAGTTGTGGTGCTGGAGGAGAGTCTAACATACCATGGACTGCCAGGAAAACCAAGAATTCTGTTTTGGAGAGGGTGAAACCAAGTCTCTCCTTGAACTCTTACATACTTTGGGGATGTAGCCAGGAGGGACTGATCCTTGGAGAGGGATATCATTCTTGGAAGGGTGGAGGGACAGCACAGGAAAGGAAGACCCCGGATGAGATGGATTGGTACAGTAATTAGGGCAATGGGGATAGGTGTGTCGGAGTCAATGAGACTAACTCAGGATAGGGCAGGCTTCAGAGCTATTGTACATAGGATCACTGAGTTGCAGGCAACTTGACAGCACATAACAACAACAAGGAAGACTTAGGACGCTGAGCATGTTTTTCTGTGTCTGGTGGGTATTTGAATATGCTCTTTGCCGAATCCTTTGCTTGTATGATTGCGTTCTTGGTCTTTTGTTGCTAAGTTGGTCAAGTTGTACACATGCTTTGGTTATTAGATTCTTGGTTACATGGTTTCTGAAGATATTCTCCTAATTGGTAGCTTGTCTTTTCACTTTTTTTGTGTGTGTAAAATCTTTTGATAAACTGGGGCTTTGCAATTTTTGTTGTTAGATGCCATTGAGCTGAAACTGACCCATAGCTGACCCTCATAATTTAAAAGAAAGTAAATTGCATAGGGGGCCATTGCCCATCTTACTTCTAGGGAACAGCTACAGGATTTGAGTAAGTGCCTTAGGGTTGGCAGTTCGGTTCCTTACCACTAGGCCACCCCCATTTATTTATGCACTCATTCTTTAGGGAACCCCGATGGTCCCTAGTGAGCACAGATCCCCCTTTCTTACTCCCTCTGCATTTAAATGATCATGGACCTTTGTAAAATCATCACAAATTTGTCAAGGTGTTTTATGTTGCCATTTAAAGTTTCTAGATTTCATTTCTTTTCCTTACGGGAAAATGGAAACACAATTTACGACTGAAACGTGTGCCTCTAAGGGGCAGTTCTTGATTCCTTGACGATTGCACAAGTGCTCAAGGGCTCCATCTGCTGGTCCCCTCCTCACGTGGCAATATCATTTGATGTTTCCTGAAGACATTGACTCTGTGGATGTGTTGCGTGCCTCTCTTACTCTTTTTTTTTTAACTTATTCTCACTAAGTAATTTTGATGGATGTAGGTCAAGGACGAAGGGAGACCTGATAGAAGGAAACTGAGAGATAGAAAGCACTGATTTGGTGTAAGGCTTGCAGTGCACTCAATATTAATTAGTTCTCATTTTACTCTCACGAAACTGTGCAGTAGGGACTATTAGCCTATACCCCCTTTTATTTTCATTTCCCCCAATCATTTACTGTTGCACATTTTCCTCCCTGTCCACCCCTCCCCCTCCAGTTTGTGTTTCTCTTTGAAAAGAAAAAAAATCCTTTCATTGTTGTACAACCCCTCCTCCCGGTCCACTTTACTATGCAGCTCTTATTCTGGACTCACGTCATGCAAATAATACCTAATCATATATTCCTTTTAAACAGTTCTCTCCCTCATCTGTTTCAATGCAGTGTACATCATATATTCCCTCTCTTCTTAGTGCCTCCCAACCCCAGTGTCAGTCCTGTATTATAACAGTGGCACTATGCAGTATTTGTCCTTTTGTGACTGAGATATTTCACTCAGCATAATGTCCTCCAGGCTCACCCATTTTGTATAATACTTCATGAGTTCCTTGTTTTTCAATGCAGCATAGTATTTCATTGTGTGAAGATTCCACAGCTTCTCTGTTCGTTTGTTGATGGGCACTTGAGTTGTTTCCAACTCTTTGCTATCATGAACAATACAACAATAAACATGGGTGTGCATGTATCTGCTTGGGTGGCAGTTCTGGTTTCTTTAGGTTGTATTCCCAGTGGTGGAATTGCTGGGTCAAATCGTATTTGTATTTACAACCTTTTGAGACAGCGCCATAGTGCCTTCCAGAGTGGTTGCACCATATTAGCCCATTTTTGAGTTGGAGAAACTGAGGTCAAGGAAATTCAAAGAGGTTAAGCGAGTTGCTCAAGTTCTGAGAGCTGGTGTGGTGGTGTAGTATAGGCAGAAATCACATCCAGCTCTGGCTTTGAAGCGTGCGTTCTCTCCACATTACCGCAGAGCTGAGCTAACCTCACTGTTCTGACGTGGCGGCCTCCTGTGTGTTGGAGCAGAGCTGTTTTCCACACAGTCTTCAGTGTCTGGTTTCCGGAAGTAGATTGTGAGGTCGTTTTTCTGAGGTGCCTCTGGATGAACTCAAACCTCCAATGCTTGAGCAGTTGAGCATGTTAACCGTTTACACCACCCAAGAACTACAAGCTTTATTTGAAGCAAGTATAAACATGGCAAAGGAGCTCTGATGGCTTAGTGGTAAGGAGTTGTGCTGCCAACATAAAGGCACTGGGTTCAAATCTACCAGCTGCTCTGAGGTAGAAAGTTAGATAGTTTCCTCCTGTGTGATTTATAGCCTCTGAAAACCTGCCGGAGGTTTTGACTCGATTCTGATTAGATGGCACATATCATCACCACCAGCAGCATAATATGGCGAAAACTATTAGGGATAGTTGGTGTTGTGTGCTGTTGAGTCAGAATTGATTCATAGCTGCCCTTGTAGCAGGTTTTTAGAGGTTGTAAGTACACAGGAGGAGGCTGTCCATCTTCCTTCCCTGCAGCCGCTGGCGGATTCAAAACACCTACCTTTGGGTGGGTAGCACGACTCTTAACCACTAGGCCACCAGAGCACAACAGAAGGTAGGCTCATCATATAATTCCTTTTCCTTAGAATCTGGTTCATAAAATGCCAGTGTATTCTCTGAACACGTTATTTGTGGAGGGGGAGAGTGGACAGTGTAGCCAACTTGATTTGGGCCTCAAGGTAGTTGAGTGACCTATTGTGTGTTCCATAGTGGGTATTTTAATGGCTTGCCCGGTCGTTCAGCTCAGAGGTTTATCGGTTCTCAGCTCAGAAACAACACAGTGTACGGAAGGTGACTGGGACTGGAGCAATGCCTGGGGGTCAGCACAGCTTCAGGAGCCCTGTGAGCTGATGGACTGGTGTCAGGAGGCAGCCTGGCGCCAGTGAACAGTGCAGTGTGGGCCAGACAGATTGGCCAGTGAGAGGCCATCAACAATGCAGTCAGGGGCCAAAGACGTCAGCTGAGGCGGGGGTAGATGTGGTTGTGATTACAGGAGGCGGGTGAGGATTGGAGAGAAAGGGAGAAAAAAAGAGGGCAAGAAGGAAAATGCTAGGAAGGGTCCTCGCCTTCTGACCTGGGCACTGGGTTTGACGGTGAGGCAGGTAGGTGGAAGAGCAGAGGAAGGCCATGGTGTCTGGACGAATTGAGTCTGAAGTGAGTCAGGTACATACAGCCAAGGGGAAACTGTAAAA
>NW_006399853.1:244831-256808 GCF_000299155.1 Elephantulus edwardii
TATTATATAAATAAATATTAAACATTTCTTTTAAGTCTCTTAATTGTGATTTGAATGAACATTTATTTACAAAGCAGATTGAGTTTCCATTCAACCATTCATGCTCATTCTGTTTTATGATCTCAACTGCAATCAGTACCCACAGTGTAATCACACTCTTCCCACTTCCTCCCTGTTATCCTCATTTCCATTAATCCTTCTGTCTTACCCCTGCCTGACTTTACAGTTTTATTCTTGGGAAAGCTCTGCTCTTTTGACAATGTGTTTGGTTAGTGTAAAAAGTGACTGTCTCCCTGGTGTTCATGGCCACCTGGTACATATAAGGTGACCAAAAGGCTTCTTCAGGTCTCAGCTGGTGAGAAAGATTTTGGGGTCACTCCCGTGAGGATAGTTGTTTTCTAGGGTGTAATGTAAGACTTTCTCTTACATTGTACTCTTACAATGTAAGAGTGTATGTAAGACTTTCTGGGCAATAAACTTGCTAGTAGAATCAATGGTCCCTTTTTCTCACTGAGGGTGGATTCTGCCCATGTGCACATGTGTTATTGTGACACACTCCTCCAAGTCCATACTGATCCACACCCACCTGTGCACACTTACAGTTGTACCATGTGTACATTCTCACACACACACACACTCACACTCTCAAACATACAGCCTCAAGTATGCACTCATACACATGTGCCCTTACACTTCCAAACACAAGTATGATACACATAGAATATTCTTACGCATTTGTACACATTTGCACACTCACACCATAAAGCACACGCATTCCCACCCCCACACCCTTCCTGTCACACACAAACACATTTGCACACTCACACACACAATCATATGCACGTTCATACCCTCACAGTCACACCAATGTTCTCCTGTCACACACACTTACATTTGTACACTTTCACAGACACACAGTCGCATGCACACACTCACAGTCTCACAGATGCTCTCCTGTCACACGCATGCACGCACACACATTTGTACACTTGCACAGACACAGTCACATGCACGTGCACACATGACAGTCACACCAATGTTCTCAGGGCTCTTGCTGTGTGAAGACAGCTCTCACTTGGCTTTTTTGGAGGGCGGCTGCCAGCAGGCACACCTCCACTGTCAGACCACTCAGACTTATACCTCGACAGCTCTCGATTGCCATCTACGATTGCTGTCTATCCTGTGGGTGCTGCCCGGGCTGGACTGGAATCCCCAAGAACTGGAAGCCCTCTGCCCGTCTTAATTCCAGACCTCCAGAAAACAAAAAGCCCAGGATGCCTTTGGATTGAAACAAAATGCGTCTCTCATCTAGCTCATTGTACAAATAGGAAAACTGAGGCCAGCCCAGCCCTGACTTGCCAGGGTCACATTGCCAGAAAGTGGCAGTCAAGGGACCAGAACACCAGGCTGTCTCTGCCTGAGGGACTGAGTTTCAGTCTGCTTTTGCTCATGAAGCCAGATGTTAGCCTTGTGGGTCTTTCTGTCTCTTAGCCTGTCCAAGAGGGTTTTGTCCTCCCAGCACAATAAGCAAGTCAGTGGGCAACAGGGCCAGTGTCCTCCAGGCTTGCTCCAGGCTTGGGCCCATCTCACCCTGAATTCTGACTGTGATGGGGACATGCAAAAATAGGGAAGGCTGTTCCTCCTGACATCACCCTCGTTAGGCCTCTGAACAGCCTAGTTTGCCTTGTAAAAAGTCTATTTGTGGAGCTGTTATTTAAGAGTTATCTAAGACCTTCTTGAACCTGACTTTTGCCCCTGCTTCTACCACCTCTTGCGAAGAAATGAGCACTGTGCTATAAATTGCATCCCACAGCTTAAAGTTGGGCTTCCTTTGATTTGTCTTGAACTTGCCTGCGTTTGAGGTCTATTTGAAGAGTCAGGGATCAGTGGCAAGGGCTCCCGCTTCCTTTCCAGGACATGTGCGGCCCTTTCCCCATAGACTAAGGGGCCAGTTCCGGTGTAGGATTCCAGATTCAGATGCACTCAATCTTTTGCACACAGAAGGGGCTCCTAGCTGCAGGTCTAATCAGTCTTCTGACATCACACCGCGGCTTTGCTCTGCTGCCTGGCCGAGCGAGTCTCTCGTGCTTTGCTAGCTCATGTATGTTGGTGCTCTCTGGAATATATTCTATTATTATTCAGTTTTACTTCTTCCCCGTATAATATTCTGTAATAGGAAATTAGAAAACCTATTCCTATTCCTATTCCTCACACCCAGCATGACCACGTGAACTTGTTGGTGCCCTCCCTTCTAGATCTTCTCAAGCAGATGAGGTCTCGTTTAGTGTCGAGTTTTCAAAGTTGGAGGCTAATCCCTTCTAACACAAAGGGCATTTCCAGACTTGCTACTCAAGCTGAGTTTGCTTGGGGCAGATGAATCACAGCTGCTATTCAAAGCTGGACTTTAAAAACTAAGATCATGGGAGTACTGGCTGGTGGCTGCCACTGGGCTAGATGCCCGAGGGCATATCAGGTAACTGCTTCTAGGGAATCTTCACTCTGATTTGGGTGACAAAGTTGGCCCATGCAAAGAGTTAGGAAACATCACGGGTATTAGATCATCTCATGGTTGCTTCCAGTGTTGGTTGGTTGGTACACACAGAGATTGCCATTGTCTTTGGGAGAATGTCAGAGGCCCAGGGAGAGTGGGTCAGAGAAGTCTGATTGGGAGAGATGAGATGTTGGCCAGGTTTTAAAATCTCAGTCCATGCTGGCAAGATGGGTGGAAAGTTAAGGAGGTATTTCAGGTTGGAAATCTGGAGATTTGGAGGTGGGCAAGTTTCAAGGTGTCCAGAAGTCTGCAAACTGCTCAGATAGGAAATAGTGATGGACTTCAGACAGGGAAAGATTGCAGTTGCCCAGTTCAGCAGTCTAACCTGCAGGAAGTTGGGAACCACAGAGGGTGTTGATGAAGACACTTGTGACTGAGGCTGTCATTTCAGGGAAAATGTGTGCGAGTACTCTTCCGTCTGCTTTAAGGGACAGCAGCAGGCCCACCAGAAAGGGGTCGTCATGTCTCATTGAGGCGAGTACGATTCCTAGCAGCCCTGTGAACAACAGGTCTGAATCCTGTCCTATTTTGTACCATGATACCTGGTAATTCATTTACCTGCCACTGCTTTGTCCAGACAGTCCAACGTTACCTGGCTGCTGGTTGGACACCCAGGCGTTCTGGACTCTGTGCTGCCACCTCTCTGAGGGGGGGCGGCCCTGCCACCAGCGCCATGATGTTGTCATGTTGTTTACTCTTAGGGGTATACTCACTGAGAAGATAGTAATCAACACTGCCAGCTCTTGGCCTCACTCCCCTTCTGTTGTTGTGCACCATCGAGTTGGAACAAACCCAGAGTTGGAACCCTCCAGCATATTTTCAGAGGCAGGTAATTGCATAGGAGGAGATGGTCCATCTTTCTCGCTTGGAGCAGCTGGTGGATTTGAACCACATACCTTTTCATTGGGAGCACAATTCCTTAACACTAGGCCACCAGAACTCATTCACTTCCTTTCGAGATCTGAACAATGTCAGCTCGGCCCACGACATCTACAGAGATAGCCTGGAGGCTGAAGGGCATGGAAATTAACAATAAGCAGAGTGTGTCTATCACATTGAAGCCCACAAGCCAACGGCCACTAGAGACGCACTAAAGTCAGGTCTACTAGCCTGTTGCAAGAGCAACAACGCTCTCCTTAGGGAACTGAGGGACATCTCCAAAGAGGTACTTCTAGACTGTGGGGGCTGGGCTCAGTTATATCCTGGCCAGAATTTCTAATCCGGGGGGGGTGCTAGGACAGTCACAAGCCATATCTTTAGAAAACACACATGGCCAATAGGGAATTACTGTTAGATCAGCTTGTCTGTGGTCTTATCTTGGAATATATGGGTGTGAATGAGCTGCTGTCAAAATCATTGAGCTTATAGTCTGTGATGGACACCATGGTAGGCCTGGTGCCGTTGCTCTGTTTAATGAGTCACTGTGTAGCGTTCGCAAGTTGTAGTTCCTGTCGTACATCCAGCTGCCCGCACGACCACGTGTGCCACATCTCTGCCACCGACCGCATGTGTAAATGACTTGGCCCCTCTGTGCCTTGGTGTCTCAGTCGTATTGGCTGTAAATGAGGGTAATAACAACACCTAGCCACGGAGCAACAAGGGTTAAACAAGGTAATATATGTGAAGTTAATATGAGATGTGCCTGGCGCCCCGTGCGAGCTATATAAATGTCAGCTATTTATTATAACTGCAGAGCCTGGAGATGGTGAAAAAGAAGGCTCCTGCCGTTACTGCTCCCAGAGAAAGGATAGTCTGGAAGTTTATTTTCTAACAAGGTGAGAAAGAGAGAACATCGATGCGAGACTGCTTGGCTAGAACAGGGCAAGATCCTAGGGAGCGGCCGCAGAATCTAGAATGAATGAGCTCTGTTGGAGTGATATGTCTCAAAACAGAGGGAAAGAAGGGTGAACAGAGGTAGCTATGAGGGCCTGGGGGCACACTCAGAGGTCAAGGTGGACATTCATCTCCAGATTAGCTCAAGACAGATGGACTGAAGCGGTGACCTGAGCATTTGGATCGATAGATGAGGAATTGCCTGGCTCTGGCTTGGCAGGATTCGGGCTGGGGAAGGCTGAGAGAGGCTCTGAGGTCCTGCTAGGATAGGGCAGGGAGGATATCGTGGCACAGTGGTGGGAGCTGTGGGCTGAGATCCTAGCAGTGACCTAGCCTCTGAGCAGCAGAAGGGTGGCTTTCTGCCCCTCATGTCCTCCTTTGGGTCTCAGGACTACCAGGGCTGGAGCTGGAACTGAGTGATTTGATTACAGTCAGCTTAGCTTAAGGCATTGATGCTGACGGTCTGGAGGCAGGAGGACGTGGAGGTTAAGCTGCGCATGCAGGCCAGCCCTCCCGATTTCCATCTCTGACATCAAGGATTTGGGGGGAGTAGACGCTTCATACTTTGGACATGTTGCAAGGTGGCATCAGTCCTGGGAGAGGGATGTCATGCTTGGGAGAGTGGAGAGACAGCGCGGGATAGGAAGACCCTCTATGAGATGGATTGATTCTGTCACTGGGGTAATGGTGATAGGAGTGTCAGAGACAATTAGGTTGGCAAGAGATAGAGCAGGGTTTAGGGCTGTTGTACATAGGGTCTCTATGAGTCAGAAGCGACTCGATGGCACATAACAACAATAACAAGAAGATGCTTTGGGAGGCTCTTCAGACCCCTTGCTTTCTTCACACATCATTGGGGTGGTGGTCACCTTTCCTCTTGCGGGCAGCTCCCCATTGGATAGCCATCGGGGTTTTTTTCTTTTAGCCATTCACATCTCCTTTCCAATCTACTGTCCACACCTTGGCGCAGGTATCTTTATGGAGTGATGCCAGTCCACCTGTAGATTGCAGAGTGCAGTTCTCAGTTCCCAGGACTGTGTGCTTATATTCATATGGGCATTGTCAAATCATTCTTTTTTTTTTTGGTCAAATCATTCTATGCAGATAATAATATTTATTAATGGCACCAAGTAACAATCCTATTTCTAACTATGGACGCTACATTTAACTTGTGTAGTGAAAAAGGATGATGGGTATGAGATCTTGGGTGACCCCTCCAATACATCCTCTACCTCTAAGGTGACATAATACCTGAGTCAAAGGGGGTAGGTATGTCAGAGACAATCAAATTGGATCAAGATAGAGCAGGATTCAGAGCTGTTGTGCATGAGGCTGCTTGCTATGAGTCAGAATAGACTGGACTGCATATAACAACATGCTCTTCCCTTGTCTGATTTCTTCAGGCACCAAATGTTTAGCCAGGCTTGTTTCTTTGGAACTTGTAGCATTATAATCCATAAGGACTTTGAACCACAGGCCTTCAGGATTACAGCACAGCTTCTTGCCACTAGGCCACGGAGCTCCTTACTCCATAAGGAGCTATGCTGCTAACCCAAAGGTGTTTCCTCTCTGGGGGTTCGTATCCACCAAAGGCTCTGAAGGAGGAAGATGGACAATCTCCTTCCATGTAACTTACAGCCTTGCAAACCCCGTGGAGAGCTCAGCTCTGAGTTGGTTCCAACTGGATGGGAATGAGTCGAGTTTTTCTTAGTGGCTTGCTTTCTTATTTCCTCTAATTCTTGCTGTTCTCAAACTACCCTTGATTTTTAGAGAGACACAGACCGAATTCCAGGTTCTCAAGATCTTGCCAATGCAGACTAGCAATTGCTATCATGCTAACTTCAGTGCAAACTCACCTGACTTCTCAGTGAGGGTGCAGGTCAACCAGAAACATATGTTACACAAAAGCCCAGAACCTCTGAGACAGCAGCACCCGTGAGTGACTTCTCCTCCAGAGTTCTGTTTGCAGCCCTCAGTTGTTGATGTTATGTGCCATCGAGTCACCTGCGACCCATAGTGACGTTGTGTATAGTAGCTCTGAAGCCTGCCTCGTCCTGAGCCAGTCTCACTAATTCCGACACTCCAACCCCCATTGCCCCAATCACTGTATCAACCCATCTTATCCTTGATCTTCCTCTGCTGGGCTGTCCATCCACCCTTCCGAGCATTATGTCCTTCTTCAAGGACTGGCCACATGCCCCAAATATGTGAGATGGAGCTTCGAAATCAGTAGAAGCATCTTTTATTAGTTGAAGCAAAATTCCTAATACTTGGAAGCTATCTCATACTACACATCAGAGCTCTGCCCCCAAACCCTTTGCTAATAATCATCTCTTGGCTTTGCTGAGGGGAGGATGTCCACAGGGACACCAACCAATGGACCTTTGTCAGAAAGGATGTGTCAACACAACCTAGTGAAAGCAAAACTGCTTCCTTCCTGTTTTTACCACTGATGTGGCCTGTGGTAAACTTGCTTTATTCATCATTTCCTCAAGTGTCAAGGACAAAGAAAGTGACTGGAAAGTCACCCCAGGGTTCCTCATACCTGCCTTTGTAAGGTCCCCAGTACCTCTCCCACATCTGTTTACTAACCAGACATATCCAGGGCGCCACTCTGGGTCAGGAGCTGACTTGTGTGGGTCACAGATGACCCTGCCTATCGTGGGAGAAATTGCTGAGAAGAGACTCCTTGGGACAAAGCGGAGGATGAGAAGTGACAAGTGTTGTCAACAAGATGAGACATGTCTGACAGTCCCGACACCTCTCTAATGGTAGCTCTCTTGGTTTGCATTTGTGATTATCTGCTAATTTTGAGAGCTTAATGAAGTGATGAAAGAACCCGAGTAGGAAAGACAGCTCCACGGAGAAGACGAGAAGGTACAGAGAGAGCCTTAGCTCATTGTTGTTAGATTCTGTCGTGTCGAGTATGACCCTATGAACAGCCAACCTGAAACCTGTCCTTGCCTGTGCCATCCTCATCTCTGAGACACTGGAGCCCATCTCTGAAGCCCCTTGGGATCTTCTTCTTTGCTGACCCTCCGTCTTTCTAAGCCTGATGCCCCTTTCCAAGGAAAACCCTTGCCCAGCTACATGGCCCACGTATGAAAGATGAAGCTTCTTTACCGAGCCTCCAAGGAGCGCTCTGACCACACCATGTCCATGACGGCTTTTAAAAAAAATCTGTTTGTTCTAGATTAATGATCTCACTAGCCAGTGGCTTTAGGTTGGGTGAATTAACAGAACTATAACTGTAGCAGTGTTGGCTTGAGGCAGGAGAGACAAGCTGTCTCAAGTGCCTCTGTGCTTGGTCTGTGGTGCTGAGGTGAGACCATCTGACGATCGTTTACAGGAATATGCCTCTCAGTCAGTTGATTATTTTTGTTCTCACAGTTGGGAGGGGGTTGCTCGGAGCCTTTTGCATTCTTCCCATGTGCCGTGAGCACACATCCATTCCTTCAAAACACGTTTGGTAAGTGCCTGCTGTGTGCCACCAGAGAACCAGGCGCTAGATGCCCTGCTGAGATTCTGTGTGTGTTAGTCCTGTGTCTGTCCCCAACTGTTATCAAGTACCCAACCCAGGGACAGACACTGGCATTTGACTGGGGTCCTTGAACGTTTTATCGTCTCAGATGGATGAAGTTGTGCTGGTGCAGTCTTAGATGTGGGCCAGATATTTGGGGGTGCTCACCTAGTGTGAGTAAAAGAAGGATGTTGGAGTAACTGGATGCGTAAATTAGGACCATGGGTGCCTGTGGTCTTTATGGCCCTTGATTCCACTTTTCTGGACCCTGCACTGCCCACTGGGCAGAGGAAGGGACTGGGCACCACAAAATCTTGCTTCCTGGAGTGGCATTGATGCTCTCAGGCTCCTCCTTGGGCTAAAAGCCTCTTGTCAGCAGGATAATTGGACCTGACTTGAAGCAGGCAGTGAGCAGAGGTATCGGAGTCAGTGGGTGCTATTTTTAAACGCCCTCTCTTCCCCAAGTGCAGATCTCAGCTCAGTGGGAGGCGGCTCAGTGTGGTGCTCTGGGGTGGGGGAGGATCAAAGCACAGTGGGACCCCTCGCTCCCTCCCCTAAGCCAGGCTTAAACCCCCTCCTTCATTCTCCAAAACTTAGATCTCAAATTAAGCAATTGTCTATGAATCCTGCCATAGATTGGTGATGAACTCCAATGGACTTGGGGTGAGAATGGAGCCGATCTTGGACAGGGCTGGCTCTCTGGCTGGTCAAGGGTAAATCTATAGCCCTAGTATCCTGATTGCCTGATAGTTCCAGAGACTCACCGCTGAATCTGAAGGCAAACATGCCCCTGACCACCTGCCACCATCTTTGAGGTGACAACCCAAGTCAGAGTAGAGAGCAGACATCCTCTGGGTCCCTGTCCTGCAGGGAACAGGGCCCCATTCTGTCCACCACCCAGTGCAGTGGACAGTGGCTCTGAGAAGCTGTATCTCTTCACATTGCTGATGAAGCTGCCTACACCTTTTCTTCTCACTTCCTCCCTGGCTCCCACTTCAGTGGCCTGTAGTGCTGGGGGAGGCTCCCACTCCAGCCACAAACTGAAGTGCCCTCTTAGGGGAGGGTACAGGGAAGATCATAAGGTCATTGCTGGGGGCCCTGACTGCTGTCTGCCCTTGCCATCTCTTGGGGAAAAAACAAAGCCACCTCAAGCAGAAGATCCCTGAAAAGGGAGCTATTGTCAACAGCCTTACACATTGACTGCCTCCTGTGTGCCAGGCGTCACACTGGTGCCATCCTAGATGCCATGGCACTCCATTATACATGAGAACAGAGAGGCCATCCAGGGGACGCCCTTGGGGAAATCACTTGTCCCGCTTCCTGACAAGGGTCCTCAACGCCCTGAGTTTCTGAGGCCTCTGGATACAGAGAAGGAGGGGGCTTCACTATCAAACTGCACAGCCCCTTCTTTGGGAAGCAGGAGCTATTCCAGGAAACCTCGCTTCCAGCCCTGGGGAGCTCAGCTCTGTGCCACTCTGTTCAGGTTTGTTGCTTCGGGTGACAGATCTTGAACTCAGTTTTCAGAACTGTTTGCTTAAGACATTGCAAGCTGGGACCACTGCCAGCAATTCCTGGGACGTGCAGTTAAAATCGGGAGGAACTGCCTCCACCCTTCCCGGAGGTGCTGCTTCTCAAGTTCTCACCCAAAGCACCTGGTTAAAAGGTGACACTGCTCAAACCCAACCCTCCGCAGGGGTGGTGACAGAGAAGGTGACATCTGGAGGACCCTTGGAAGGCCTCCTGCACCCCAAACTTACTGTGATGCATGGTATTAGGACTCACAACCTTGAAAGAACCTTTCTTTGGCATGAAGGTTAGTTCTGTGTGGGCCAGGGACACACGAAGCTGAACCCAAGCCCACTTGTATTTTCTATGACCTGGAGGATGTGAGAGAGTGTTTGAGTCTCAACTGACTTTATTTCTTAAATGGGCAGAGAAGATGGGCTAAAATTCAAGGAAAGAAGTGGGAGACACGGGTGATACCAGTTTCTTACGGATAAGAAACTGCACCGCAGTCCCAATGGCAACCAGTTTGAGTCTACCAGCTGCTTCATGGGAGAAGGATGGGCAATCTCCTCCTGTGCCATTAACTGCCTCTGAAAACCTGCTGGTGGGTCAGCTATGGTTCGGTTCTGACTGAAAGGCACATGAAAACAACAACAGGTGGGGACAGCCCTGGGAACCTCGAATGAAGGGATAGGAAGACCCTCTGGCCCGTTTGACTGCACTTACTTTTTTTTTTTTTTTTTTCTTTTTTTTTAAGCTTCTCCTGGTTTTGTGGTTTTTTGTTTTGTTTTTTTTTTTTTTTTTAGTATTTTCTTTTTAAAAGCCACTCAGTGAATTTTGAAAATGAGACAATGTATGCCCACTGTCCAAAGTCAATATAATCCATAAGGGGGTGTGTGTGTGTGTGTCTGTAAAACCATGTATTTCCCAACCCCACCCACGGTGCCCACAGTCACCAAGGTCCTTTTCTTATGGAAACCACTGCTGTTAGAACCTATGGGACCTTTCAGAAATCATTTATTCATTTCTCTTATGCTACACATGAACTGTAATCTAAACCACATAATTTAGCTCAGGTCAATTGCTGTATCTTCAGCCTCCAGTTTATAAGTGCTTGTGGTAATATTTTTAACACCAAGCTTCATTTATGGAAATGGCTTTGCCAGTTTTGAAGCACAATTGAACCCCCGGCAGTCCTGGAGTTGGGGACAGCAGTGTCCTCATGTTCATTTTGCAGGTCAGGAAACTAGTCCAGAGAGGCAAGGCTACTTGCTGGAGGCCACACAGCTAGTGAGAGATTAGGACTGGACTCAGTGCCCCAGGCAGGAGCATCCCACAGCTTCTGTAAAGGAAAAGACTTTGTTTTCAACTTCTTCATCTTTCTAGAATACTTGTATTTCTCGGAATATGAGTTCTGCTGTTAGATACCATTTAGTTGAGGACATCTCATGGAGACATAACAAAAGATTGAAACCTTGCCTTAGCCGGTGCCTTCTTCACCATCTCTGCCATGTTCAAGTCCATGGTTGCATCCTCTGTGTAAATCCATCTTGTTGAAGTTCTTCCTGTCTTTTGTTGATCCTCTGTTTTTCCACGCCTGGTGCCTTTTTCTAAGGTCTGGCTCTGCGTCTCAGTTTCTTCATTCCTGAAATGGGGATACCCTCGCAATTCTCTGCACCAGATGGCTGCAGGGACAAAGTGGGGAAATGCTTTGTGAGAGGTAAAGTGGTGTCCTGGCAGGTACGGTCACTGTCATCAAGGGAGGTGAGTTCAGGAAGGTTCTGTAGCATCCTGTAGTGGGGAAAAGACAAGCAAGGAGAAAGTTTCTGAGCCCTGGAAGTGGAAATCCACTTTGGATGCAAGGACCATGTCTCCCAGGGCCATGTACCAGCTGGCTACTCAAAGCTGGGGCTGTCCTCAGCCTTCTTGACTTAGCTGCTGACATTTCTACCACTAATTAACACGTTATGGGGGCGGAGAGGAAGAAAAACTCTAAATAATTTATTTGTCTACTTGCTAGCACATCTGGGTAAAGGCTGGGTGTGGGAGGTCAAATCTGAGGCTGAGAATCAGTGCTTTGTTTTCTCAAGGAAAGACGCAGATCTGAGAGTTTCAATTTTCTATTGCCGTCACTGGTGAACGCTCTAGGAAATCAAGGCTTAGCTGTAGACTCTTGAGGTAGCAATGAGCAGGGAGAGAGTCATTTAAATCTCTTCAGGCTCCGTCAGGGAAATGGCAATTCAGGGACATGGCTCCTCCCTACAGAGTCAAACAAGTCATTATCTTCCCATCCATGTATCCATCCATCATCCATCCATCCATCCATCCATCCATCCACTTACCCAAAATCCATGAATCCCTCTATCATCCATTTCCCATCCATCCATCCATCCATCCATCCATCCATCCATCCATGCATCCACTTACCCAAAATCCATGCATCCCTCTATCATCCATTTCTGATCCATCCATCCATCCATCCATCCATCCATCCATCCATCCATCCACTTACCCAAAATCCATGCATCCCTCTATCATCCATTTCCCATCCATCCATCCATCCATCC